>NW_022167368.1:0-40982 GCF_008728515.1 Papio anubis | reverse complement strand
ACAAGTATACATATGTAACAAACCTGCACGTTATGCACATGTACCCTACAACTTAAAGTATAATAATAATAAATAAATTTTTTAAAAAAATTTAACTGACATAGTATAATGTATGGGGTACATAGTGATGTTTTGATACATATGATGTTTACTGATCAGATTATGGTAATTAGCATATTTATCATCTTAAACATATGTCATTTCTTTGTGTGGGGAACATTCACTTCTCTCTAGCTATAGGAAAATATAAATTTTATTACTATGGTCATTCTACAGGGATATAGAACACTAGAACTTATTCTTTCTGTCTAGCAGCAATTTTGTATCCTTTATCTCCTGAGCTGCCCAGCCTTAGTTTACAGAGCAGTAAGAATTAATCTACATAGCAAGCCTTAAATATAGTAAATACGTAAGAAGGCATTAATATTGTTCTAAATATTACAAATACCTTGTTCACAGTTATCATTTTTCTTTTTTATGAAACTGCATTTTTGGAATGTACAGTAATGTTAAATTGTTTAAAGAAACTATCGAAAGGAGAGAAAACCAAACCCTGCATGTTCTCACTCATAGGTGGGAATTGAAGGAGGACACTTGGACACAGGATAGGGAACATCACACACTGGAGCCTGTTGTGGGATGCGAGGAGAGGGGAGGGATAGCATTAAGAGATATACCTAATGTAAATGATGAGTTGATGGGTGCAGCACACCAACATGGCCCATGTATACATATGTAACAAACCTGCACGTTGTGCACATGTACCCTAGAACTTAAAGTATAATAATAATACAAAATAAAAAATTATTTGTGGCTGTATTTTTCATTTTTCCTTTGTTACTCATGCTTCTTTGTGTTTAGAAATTCACTCTTTTTTCTAACATGAGATATTGCCCACAAGCGTTTATAATATTTTTCATCTTTAATTATCAGAATTTGGCCAGGTGCAATGCCTCACACCTGTAATCCTGGCAGCTGGGGAGGCTAAGATGGAAGGATTGCTTGAGACCAAGAGTTCAGACAAGACTGGATGGTGACCATCTCTACAATTTCTTTTTTAATTAGGTGGGTATGGTGGCCTATGCCTGTAGTCCCTGCTACTTGGGAAACAAAGGCAGCAGAATTGCTTGAGTCCAGAAGCTGGAGCCTGCATTGAGATGATTGTGCCACTGTACTCTAGCATGGGTGGTAAAGCAAGACCTTGCCTCTAAAACATATATATATATATATATATTTTATATATATATATATATAAACTTAAAGCATTTGGAACTCACTGGAGTATATGGTGTGAAATCAAGATCTAACTTTGTTTTACCTGAATATTAAACCAATTATTCTAACATTATGTATTAATTTGTTCTCATGCTGCTATGAAGAAATACCCAAGACTGGATAATTTATAAAGAAAAGAGGTTTAATTGACTCACAATTCCGCATGGCTGGGAAGATCTCAGGAAATTTACAATCATGGTGGAAGGCACATCTTCACACGGCGGGAGGAGAGAGAATGAGAGCCGAGCAAAGGGGGAAAAACTCCTTATAAGACCATCACCCCCAGTGAATCAGTTGCCTCCCACTAAGTCCTTCCCATGATATGTGGGGATTATGAGAACTGCAATTCAAGATGAGATTTAGGTGGGGACACAGCCAAACCATATCACACCATGTAGTAAGTGATTTATTATTTTCTCAGTGACCATAAATGTCATTCATATTAAAAACCCATGGGAGTTTCTGTTTTCTGCTTTATTGTAGGGTGTCTTACAACATATTTTAATATGAAAACCCATGCTTTCTTATATTTTCCATGTTGTTATATGTGTTCATACTAATTTTTGTCTAAATATTTATCACCAAAAGTCATTGAAATTTTAACTGAATTTCTTTTAAAAGATAAATCAAATTTTTAGTATGTGTTCTTTATAACATTGTGTTTTCCCATGCAAGGACATATATATTTCCAGGTTTTCAGCGTCTTTGTAGAAGCCTTGAATACTTTTGCTAAACTTTCTCGGGAAGGTCTTGTTTATTCGCATCATTTGCAGCTGAGCTACTTAATTGATCATATTGCTTGTAATGAAGTATAGCTTTCTCTCTCTTCCCGTCGTTATATCTGTGGCTTCTTTTTCTTGTTTTATTCTACCGACCACTTTCCAAAGCCATGGTTGGCAAAGTTTCTGATTCTTAGAGAAGAAAACTGTCCCTAGAACAGCCTTTTGTAAGTAATGCTCAGAACTCTGGTTCTGATTTTAGCAGATTGTCTAAAAAATAAAACAACAAGGACTTCTGTGTTGAAGAAAATGTGCAACCTGTAGCCAAAAGAAAATGTTCATCTCCTTTAAGAAGAATCTTCCCAAGTCTAGATTACTAAGTGTACTCTGTTTTTGAGAAAGGTTGTTGAAATTGAACAAGGGCATCCTCACACCTTTATGCATGAGCGGTGCTCTGGAATGGGCTCATTCTGACTTTTAGGAGCTAACCATGAAACATCCAGGAATTGTGTGAGCCATCTGTCCAACCGTTTGTAGCTCGAAATGAACCATAGTGGGAGAATTTACACCATGGGAATTGGCAAACACCATTAATAGGTGTGTGTGTATTTTGAGAGCTGGTTTGCTTAGCACACTACCTATTATACAGATAATCTCATCCATGCCTTTATTTAATAAGGGGCATATTCTATATGCCAAACAACTTAAAAAGACTTTAATAAAAATTTCAATAATGAAGGGAAAGTTTCAATGAATAATTACACCAATAATCAATTGACAATACAGTTATGATCAGTACTATAAATGTCAGATGCTATCAGAATTTATAAAACAGATGCGTGGCCCAGGGAAATGACATGTCGACTTTGACCATGCCACTTTGCAGGACTCCTGGTCTATCTCGTAAATACATAAAGAGTTGTTTCCTAATTGGATTTACCTGCATCACATTTACGGAAAGTATATTTTATTTTAACAGCTTACCACACTTAACAGAACTCACCTCTGTGGGTATGTCCAGGCCTCAGGATTGAGTAGTAAAAGACTGATGGGAGGGAGATCTGAGATGAAAAGAACAAGATAGAGCATTGAGAGTAGAATATGCAGGAGAGTCTCTGCCATCTCTTCTGGAAGGTTTGCCATTTCAAGACTTCCCAGGTTTCTCACAAATAAAGTGACCACCAAGTCTGGCAGTTCGGTGTTCAGATACATAATTCTCTCTGTGCAGCAGACTGCTCCCCAGAAAATAAAAAGAATGAATTCCATTGTGTATGTGGACCACATTTGCTTTGCCCAATCTGTCATTGATGGGCATTTAGGTTGATTCCATGACTTTGCTATTATAAATAGTGCTGCAGTGAACATTCACATGCATGTGTCTTTATGGAAAAATCATTTATATTCCTCTGAGTATATATGCAGTAATGGGATTGCTGGGTTGAAGGGTATTTCTGCTTACTATGCAGCCATAAAAAAGAATGAGATCATGTCTTTTCCAGGAACATGGATGGAGCTGGAGGCTGTTATCCTTAGCAAACTAACACAGGAACAGAAAACCAAATACTGCATGTTCTCACTTACAAGTAGGAGGTAATTGATAAGAAATTATGAACACAAGGAAGGAAACAACAGACACTGGGGTCTACTTGAGCAGGAAGCGTAGGAGGAAGGACATGAGAGAGAGAGAGGGGGAGGGACAGGAGTAGAAAAGATAACTCTTGGGTACTGGGTTTAATATGTGAGTAATGAAATAATCTGCACAACATGCCCCCATGACACAAGTTTACCATTGCAACAAACCTTCACAGGTACCCTCAAACTTAAAATAAAAGTTAAAAAAAAACTAATAAATTTCACATAGTTCGAAAAGAAATGAAATAAAAGTATAACTTGGAGTAATTCATATTCTCTAACTTCCCACCCAAATTCTACATACATTTAAGTAGGTTCTACCACATTTAAGTAGGTTCTTGGAATTTTTCACCCTCCATGATTGCCTTTTTGTTTTAAGTTTGTCAATAACCCAAACTGCCAACATGTTTACTTGACCAAACATTCTTTATGTTACCTTTATGCAACAGAAGCACCATTTTTCTATTGTATTTGCTGTTAAGATAGCTGATGAAATATAAGTATAACTCGTTTATGAATGAGCTGTTTTTTAATTGAACTCAAACTTCAGTTCTTAGCAACAGAATTCCAAGTGTAGTTAACCTTGGATGACAGTGTGAACAAAAAAAGGATGTGATAGTTCAATGTTGTTGCATATATTTTAGTTTCAGTCATTTACACTTTTCCATATTGAGTGAATACACGCCATTGAACCTGATTCACCATTTGGTGGAAGAAATGAGACAGACACCCCAATGAGGGTTGACAGGCTAGATGACCTCCTATACGCTCATTAGCAGATATAGATGAAGGGACTGCAAAGTGAATAAATTTGGGTTAGAAATGGGGTCTCAGTAAAAACTCACTCAATGATGGTTTTAGTTTGTACAAGACCCTTTAGCAGAGAATTGTCAGCTTGAGCCAGACCCAGGGACATGGTTCTTTAGGGTGACTTTGGGAAAGAATGAGTGGTTCAGTTTGGCTTAAAGGTGGGTTATATAGGGCTTTGGGTAGAAGAAAATTCTGGAAGTACTGTGCTGCATTTCATTTTTTATTTTACTTATTTATTTTTAGAGACAGGTTCTTGCTTTCAATCAGGCTGGAGTGCAGTGGCTTGATCATAGCTTACCACAGCCTTGATCTCCTTGGCTTTAGTGATCCTCCAATCTCAGCCTCCCAAGTATCTGGGACTACAGGTGCACACCACCATGCTTGGCCAATTTTTTAAAATTTCTGTAGAGGCAGGGTTTTACTATGTTGCCCATGCTGGTCTCAAACTCCTGGCCTGAAGTGATCCTCCCACCTTGGCTTCCCAAAGTGCTGATATTATAGCTATCAGCCACTATTCCCAGCCCCTGTACTGTATTTTAAAATAGGTTCCATACTGGAATGAATTGGATAAATATGGAATGGTTGCGGAGATTTTGTTTCGTTAAGCAAGATACTATGGAGTATGTAATCAGTAAGAAATTTAAAAAAATTAAAATGGGCACAGCAACTTAGATTGATCTGCATTAGGAAAAATTAATTGGCCTCCTTGTAAAAAATAGACGGCAATTGTCAAATCGGTGAGAATTTTCAGGAAAATTAATAGGGGATTGCGTTGGATTGATTTCCATTAGGCAAAATTAATTTGCCTCCTGATCAAAATTAGTTAGGAGGTGATTATCATGATTTAGACAAGGATTACTAAAAGTTTTATATAAAGTGGTTCTAGAGAAAACAGAAATTAGGAAAAATACTTGCAAAATAGGAGAGAGTTTCTCTAGAATTTGATGATTGTCTACCTGTAAAAGAGGGAATATCAGTATCAAAAAATATTTGAACCTGAGTGACTATGAGTAACATGTCTCATTCAGCCAGGGTGGGGAGGTTAAAAGCGGAACTGTTTTTCTAGATAATGATTTGAAGATATCATACAAATAGTTAAAAATAACGACAGATATCCATTCAATATCAGTAGATTCAGAAACAATCACATTAAGATGTTTTTTCTTTTCCATTATTTTAAAGTTCAGTTTCTTTGACTGTTCAATATTTTTTTGTATGTTCGAAGCCAAAGACACAAAGATAAGAAAGCTTAGACTATGAGGACAAAAATGAAACTGTAGCCGGGTACAAAAAGGATTTGGAGACACAGAGCAAACTGTTGAAGGAAGTACACTGGGAATTTTTATTTGGGTTCTGAGATCCAGTTATTATAATCCAGTGTGTGCACTGGTTGCAGACTGCTGAAAGGTTTATTAGCTTCCTATAAAATCTTTCTTAATTAGCCCAAACTGAAACAATGCAGCTTCAAACAAGAAAATCTGCCTTTGTCAAAAAGTGCACTCAAATCAGCTTAGAGAACCACAGGCCAGAGAACAGTCCCAGCTGGCCTGCAAAACTGCATCCTTTACTGCTGAGACCCCACTGTGATTCATGGCCCATGGGGGTCATCCAGCAGGAATTGGGGGCACCGCAGCCCACTGGAAGGAAAGCCCAGAAATAATGGCTCCCTGCAGGTATTCACAACAAAGACTCATAGAGGTATGGAGACAACCTCAGGGTGCAGCTTTTACTGAGTCCATGGACATGACTCAGACTCTGCTTCTTCTGCTGTGAGCCACAAAATTAGCACAAGAAAAATTAAGAAGGGTTAAAAAAAATCACGTTTGCTTTTCAAGAGAGGGGAGACTCA
This sequence comes from Papio anubis, assembly GCF_008728515.1. NCBI lineage: Eukaryota > Metazoa > Chordata > Mammalia > Primates > Cercopithecidae > Papio > Papio anubis. The sequence goes on along the minus strand of NW_022167368.1, from coordinate 34,697 downwards.
ATGTGTTCAGTTTTCATCATCACAAATGGTATATGTTCAATGAGATGAAGGAAATTCTCATTAGTTGAAAGGTTTAATTGATCTTGGTGCAGCCCTTATGCCCACAAAACAACTGCCCACTGCCAGTTAATTTGCCAGGATAAATAAAGCAAGCTGGACCCGTTCGGGCTTGGTGCATGGCTTCAGTGTTAAGGGTGGAGCCCACAAAAGCTTGCACTTCTCCCAAATCTCTTTAAAGCTCTTTCCACATGCCTATAGAATGAATCACGTTGGAGCTGAAATCTCTAGTAAGTGCACTAGTAAAGTAAGAGGTCGAGATGAATTATATATTTGTATGCAGTTGCAGTCCATCAGATTTTTTATTTTATTTTTCGGTAACTGTAACCATGGGAGCACAAAGGAAGGTCAGGCAGAACAAGAAGTACTGCCGTAAGATTTGAAAAACCCTTCATGATAATTTTCTCATTTTATTAGAAGATGTGTAATGACAGAAGCCACGTAGACCAAGGATACTAAAAGATTTAACAAAAGTCATGCAACAACACATGACCAGATGAAGCCTGGATAAGAAAACATTCAGACAGACAGAAGGGAATCCTATGATGGAAGTGATAAGAGAGCATTATTAAGGCAAAAAAAAGTCAAAATAATATATATAAACACTTACTGATATTGTTGCAGTGTACAGTGTTGATGTCAAAGAAATGTTCGACAACCACATTAAAAAATGGGCAAACAGCCAGGCACAGTGGCTCACACCTGTAATCCCAGCACTTTGAGAGACTGAGGCAGGCAGATCACTTGAGGCCAGCAGTTTGAGACCAGCCTGGCTAACATGGCGAGACCTGTCTCTATTAAAAATACAAAAATTAGCCAAGTGTGGTGACACATGCCTGTAGTCCCAGCTACATGGGAGGCTAAGGCAGGAGAATTGCTTGAATCCAGGAGGTAGAGGTTGCAGTGAGCTAAGATCATGCCTCTGCACTCGAGAATGGGTAACAGAGCAAGATACTATTTCCGAAAAAAAGAGAAAAGAAAGAAAAAAAAGAAAGAATGGGCAAAGGATATGGACAGACACATCTAAAACAAAGACATACACATAGCCAACAAACATGAAAAAATACTTCATATTACTAATGATCAGAGAAATGCAAATTAAAATCACAATGGAATTCCATCTCACACCAGAATGGCTATGATTAAAAAGTCAAAAACAACAGATGCTCCCAAGATTGCAGAGAAAAGGGAACACTTATACATAGTTAGTGGAAATGTAAATTAGCTCAGCTACTGTGGAAAGCAGTTTGGAGATTTCTCAAAAAATGAAAACAGAACTACCATTCGACCCATCAATCCCCATTACTCAGTATATGCTCAAAGGAATAAACGTTGTTCTACCATAAAGGCACATGCACGTGTATGTTCGTTGCAGCACTATTCACAATAGCAAAGATAAGGAATCAACTTAGATGCCTATTAAGAGCAGACTGAAGAAAATGTGGGTGCATATACAACATGGAACACTATCAAGCCATAAAAAGAATGCGATTGTGTTCTTTGCGGCTACATGGATGGAGCTGGAAGCCATTATTCTAAGCGAATTAACACAGGAATGGAACAGGAAACAAAATACCACATGTTCTCACTTATAAGTGAGAGCTAAGCGTTGAGAACACATGGATACAAAGGTGGGAACAATATACACCAACTCCTACTTGAGGGTGGAGGGTGGGGATCAAAAAACTACCTATGGGATACTATACTTATTACCTGGGTGATGAAATAATCTGTACACCAAACCCCTGTGACGTGCAATTTATCTATTTAACAAACCTGTACATGAACTCTCTGAACATAAAATAGAAGTTGGAGAGAAAAAGTAAGTAACAATCAATCAATCAATCAATGAATGTATGAGACTTACCTGAATGCTATAATATTTTATAACAAATGAAATATATATTCTTTGAGCAATGCAGAAATAAAGTTTTTTGTTTAATTGTACATCAAACAATTTATAAGGTGATTTCTGCAAAAGATAAGGCTACAAAATATATTGTTTTTGCAGAGAGATCATTGAAAAACTACTAAGATAATTGGCAAAAAGAGCAAGGGTTCTTGAATTAAGAAAATGGAAAGATAACTCCAGTATGCTAAGTGAATGATATTGACTAGTGCTTCCTCTAGGTTCCCAGGAATGCCTGATGAAGCAGATAGTATTTGTCCGTTTTCCGTGTGCGAATTGGGACTCACAGAAAGCAGATGATGTGAATAGCTGTCAAAAGTTGGTCCCTTGGAGTCAGATGTGGGTACAGCTCAGCTGTGCCACTTTCCTTGGTGGTGATATTGGTTCATTCTTGTGCCTATTGTGCAGCCATGGGCTGCAAATCTAGAATTAGAGCTGAGGTCTTGGCAGCTGCAGATATTCTGCTCTTTTTATTACTCCTTGATCCTCCTGCAGAGAGTCTGACACAGAAACAGGAGAATTAGTATATGTACTTCAGCATTTAAACAGGATCCGACATCAACTTGTAGCTGCTTTCCCAATAGTTCATGCAAACAGAAGACTTCTAAACATGTCATGTCTCTGTTGGGTCAAATAAAGTGGCTCCATTCTGGAATTTTCCTTAACCATATTTTAGTGTGTATTTTCTGATATTTTCCTTAACATTACTTAGAATATTAATGACTCTTGACTGAGTATCTTGAGCTAGGCACTGGGCTGGGCATTTTGCACTGAAGTCTATAGTCTTTCAGAAAACCCCAGAGGTGTGTATGCACTACATGGCCCCAAGCCCAAGTTGAGGGAGAGAAGGGAACTAGTTTTAGGTGGCACTTCTAGGAAGAGGTGAAGCTGAGTTTTGCACTCTTGCCTGTAAACAACAAATCTCAACAATGTTTTAGGTTTATTCCATAGTGAATGATAATTATTATCACCTTTAGGATTTCTGGTGTGGTTCCTGCATGTCAGTCATAATGAAAAGCAACAACATGGATGACCTTCCAGACAATGTACTCTGAATGCACAATTTTAACTGGCTCAATATATACATATATATATATATATATATTGAGCAATGCAGAAATAAAGTTTTTGTTTAATTGTGCATTGAATAATTTATGAGGTGATTTCTGCAAAATATAGGGCCAGAAAATGTATTGCTTTTGCTGAGAGGGCATTGAAAATCTGCTAGAATAATTAGCAGGAAAAGCGAGGTCCTTGAATTGAGAAGATGGAAAGATAGGGAACATTTCTTCATGGCTGAAAGTGTCATTTTGCCTGGCTGGAAAAGATGAGAACCATGATTAAGGGGTATGTCAACCAAGAGATAACATTTTAGTCCGTTCTGTGCTGATATAAAAGAATACCACAGACTGGATAATTGAAAATGAGCAGAAATTTATTTCAGTCATGGTTCTGGAGGCTGGGAAGTCTAAAATCAAGGGGTTGCATCTGGTGAGGGCCTTCTTGCTGTCTCCTCCCATGGAGAAGGCATCACATGGTGAGAGAGAACAAGAGATCAAACTCACAACCTCAAAGGCTTTTATAATCCATTCATGAGAGTGGCGTTCTCATCACCTAAACACCTCCCAAAAGTCCCCACCTCCCAACACTGTTGCATTGAGAATTAAGTTTACAACATATGCTTTTTAGGAGACACATTCAAACCATAGCAGATACTCATAACAAACTTTTTAAATGTATATTCGTGTATTCCATTAGGCAAATATAGGTTATATATATATTTATATTATATATGATATTCATATTTAATATGTAAATATATTATGTAAAATATATAAATATACGTTATATATGATATTTATTTTATATAAATTTATATATTATATGTAAATATATATTTATATAAAATTTTATATACATATTTTATATATTTATATATAAATATATAGAAAATATTTCATTCCAACATATATTCCATTCTAATATTATATATATAACTTCAATATATTTCTAGATATGTTTTATATGTTTTATGTGTTTCAAGATAGATACAGATATTGGTACAACAAAGATACATAACTTTTCATGGCTCAGGAGTTCATTTCTTTTTAGCACTGAATAATATTCCATTGTTGATAAATTGATGTTGAGGAAGGCTATACATTTATAGGGACAGGGGTCTAGGGAACTCTTTGTACCTTGTGTTCAGTTTTGCTATGAACTTAAAACTGCTCTAGAAAATAAAGTCTATTAAAAAATATGTACCAATCAAGCTAAACTATGAAAAACTAAATTTTGTTAAATCTAAAATATTCCCTTTCTTAAAAAAAAAAGTATAATGTCATCTTCTTTGTTGAGACAAAAGGGAAACATTAATCATTTTCTAAGAAGTATGGGTATGAAGACTCTTCTCTTTAGGTCTCTAAAACTTCTTTGTCTGTTCCTTCTGTATAAGCAGAACTTTGGGTGCCTGGCTTCCTCCATCAATGGGCCATGTGGGTGGACAAAAGAAAGAGCAAGGTTCTTGAATTGAGTATTAGTTCTTTCTCCTTCTATTGGAGCCAAGGTGGAGTGAAAAATGCTTTGTACAGTGGAAAGGTGCAATGTTGAGTCAAACTGTTTTGTTTATTCAGTTGACATCCTTTGAGGAAGCACCATGGCAAGACTTGTGCTTCTGCAGATCCTGGACTAAAATTAGAATAAATATGCAGTTCTTGCTGGCGCAAGGCCAGCATTAGATGCCTCCCATGGGTAAAATTCCCAGAGAAAAATAGGAATCTGAGTATTCAATACATCCATCTTAAAAGCTAAAGCAAAACCCAATTTTCATCAGTTTTAAATTTCATTCCTTAAAAGAATTAAAAATACAATTATATTTTTTTAAAAACACTTAGATTCCCTCTCATTCTATTTGTAAGCCTTGTTATATCCATGTGATTTATGTATGATTCCACAGAAGTAGACCCTGAGAGGAAGAGCTCCTAAGAAACCTGTAGGAATGTTGGTGAAACCAGCCGGGGTCGGGTAGGGGAGAAACAGAAATCAAGCAAGGTGGGATCTCAGGCCAAGTTGTAGGGAAGAAAAGTTTCATTTTGCATACTTCAAATCAGTGCCTGCACACTAATTTTTATACATTTTAAACACAGGTTACCATCATTTTAGCTCAGCATTCTGTGTGCAATTGATAGCAATTTTCTCATAATTAACTAATGTGTTCTCTTCATGAGCTCACTCCCAAATTGTTGGCCATATCTGGTCTATACCCTGGAATGCATCATTTCTGCACATCTCTCTGAAAGATAAAATTTCAGTTTATTTCCAATTTGTTAATATATTACTCCCTTCCCCCCTCCTTAAATTTTTGTGCTAAATTTTCTAAAGCTTGGTCCCTAAATTATGTCCTGGTGATAGAAGAACCAAGAACAGTAATATATCATGTTCCTTAGCCCACATGTGGTTATCTGGACCTGTTATATGGTCTTGTCTTGCTGACCACCTAGTTTCATTCTTGAAAGATAACTTCCCTTGAATCTACTTTTCCAAACCTTTACTCATTCTATGATCTTTGTGAGAAGGATTTCTGCACTTTTCATAGTAGGGCAGAGCTACATCTTGAACTATCAACACACATGTGAAATCATCCCTACAAACTTTATAAAATTTATCAGGGAAAAAAGAAGGGGGAGAAATGAAAATAAACCAAGCTCACAGCACACTCAACACTCATCCTGAGGTCAGCTTACTCCCTGACCTGCTTCGTCATAGTTGTTTGGTGCCTCTTGTCCTAGAATCACATAGACCTTTGATTAGAGTTCCCTTAACTACTTTGTAGATAACAACTTCAACATTATGAAACAAGTTTTCCCTCTGAGATATTCTTTCAGGCCCTGCATACTGATGAAACTACTGATGCCAGCTGGTCTGAAGGACACCACAAGAAGCTAACTCACCAAAGAATGCAGTTTCCATATCCTGATGACTTCATCCTCCTTACCCAAAGCAGTCAATGACCCGAATTTTCCAGCTCCTTATCCTCTACAATCCCTTTAAAAACTACAGCTCAGGATTCCACAGGGAGACAGATTTGAGGGTCTTCTCCCATTTTTCTCACTCAGTGTCCTGCAAAAACTAAGCTCTTTCTCTGCTGCAAACCCTGCTGTCTCAGTGTATTAGTTTGTTACTGTACAGTGGGCATATAGACTCTGTGGTCCTATAACACATAGTCCAAGACAGCTGTTGTTGGGTAAGTCTTTCAGGTCCTACTTGTCTGCATACAAAGTTTCAAAAGGGAGAAGACTATAAGATGTCTTCACTGGCTACAAATAAAATGTCTTAGAAAAACTCCCATGTTACTTTCTTCAGTCTTCCCAGTGGTTCTCAAAGTGTGGTACCTGGACCAGCCTCATCACCTGGGAATTTGTTAGAAATGCAAATTATAGAATCCTTCCCTAGACCCGCCAAATGAGAAGGAGTGGGACCCAGCATTCTGTGTTTTGACAAGCCCTCCATAAGCTTCTAATGCTCCCTCGACATTGAGAACCACTGGTTAGGACTGCTATCTCTCTCATCAAATCTCATTCAGATCATGACCTAATTAGCAAACAAGACTGTGAGTCATTCCTGGACTGACCTGCCCTTTTTCTTTATATATACCAAAGCTTTCTGTGTTTCAGCTGACTAAATGGGTGGAATTCAGGAAGGAGCAGCCAGTTTATGAGGGCACTGTGAAGATTTAACATATTATGGTGGGGTTGCAGATTAAATCCACACAGGGACTTAAAAAAATTGAAACATTACAATATAAGACACAGAGATCAAACATTTTCAAGCTTTAAGAAAATCTAAGACTGAACACAGTGGCTCATGCCTATAAATTCTAGTACTTTGGGAGGCTAAGGTGGAAGGATTGCTTGAGGCCAGGAGTTTGAGGTTAGCCTGGGCAACACAGTGCAACTTTGTGTCTACAAAAAAACTAAAAAATTTAGCTGGGTTTGATGGCATGTGCCTCTAGTCCCAGCTACTTGGGAGGCTGAGGCAGGAGGACGACTTGGGCCCAGGAGTTTGAGGCTATAGTGAGCCATGATTGCACCACTGCTCTCCAGCCAGATGAACAGAGCAAGATCCTGTCTCTAAAATAATAATAATAATAATAAAATTTTAAAAAGAACAAAAGAGAAGATCTAAGAAAATTGAAAGAATGGTATCAGAATATAACTTGGGCAAGTGATAACTATATAAAAAAGAGGTAGTGGTCCACAGACTACTTTCTAAACCTCTGTGTGTCTCCCCATTCAGCAAGCCGCAAATAACAACATACACCTGTAAATCAGAGTCAAGTGAGTTTCATCAATGACTAAAGCAAGGCTCCATTAACCTATTTACAACAAAGATAGCAGCCCACTTTGAGTCTTGTGGGTCTCACAGTGGGCTGCCATCTTGGTTGTAAATAGGTTAATGCCTCCAAGGATCATTTTCTCAGAGTTAGACTCTCTTCCATGGTGAATGTTTTACAGCATTCCTTTTACAAAAATGTAAATGAAAACCACTGAAAATGAGCACAAATAATTTTCAAACATGTACTTGAGGCTGTAACTGCAATGTAAAACAGAAATGTTACAGGAAAGCAACTCTCATTTTAAAACACCATGGCATTTTAATAGTAAATGATAAGACAGGGATGGGACAAAAGACCCACAGGTTTGCTGTAGGTACAATCATTGAGATAGATACCAGAACTGCCAACACTGATGTGTTGTGTTGGCAACTCAAATAGCAGCAGGAGGATTTCCATAGATGGTGTTTTCCAAAGTGGTGACTAGTCCTTGATCAGGTTCTGATCAAGGCAATAGACTGCAGTCCTCTGTTTCCACTGTTTCGCTTTCTTTTGAATTTCATGTTGATTAAAACTGTTCAAACATGGATGAAACTGGAGGTCATGATGTTAAGTGAAGTAAGCCGGTCACTGGAAGACAGTGCAGATTTTTACTCCTGTGTAGGAACTCAAAAAAGTGGATCTCATGGAGATAGAATGTAGAATGATGGTTACCAGAGGCTAGGGAGAGGTCTCTCAGTGGGCCACCATCGTGAGTCTCACAGTGGGCTGCCTTCTTGATTGTAAATAGGTTAATAGAGCCTTGCTTTAGTCATTGATGAAATCCACTTGAATATGTGTTGAATACTTAGAACAATAGACAGCCACAGTAGGTATCCATTAATTTCAATAATTAGTATTTGCAACCAAATTTATTCAGATGAGCAGTCTTCATGAAAACTAACTTTCTTGGGTAAGTAGGATGAAGCTGTTTATGAGTATAGCAGTGAGCCACTGAATGAATATACTCCTACCTAATAGATTATAACTTATGTCCTAGCTTATTGAGGCAAATTATAAACATATTGTTAACAGCAACCATTTATCACACAATGTTAGGACTGTTGCAACCTTCTTGTTTCCTGCTGTCAAAATTAAATCTACGGCATGTACTCGTTGATCCTTCATGGAGGGAACTCCCCTTACTACTTTTAGTTTTCAGTTTATTTTTATTCTCAATTAACAAATAATAATTACATGTATTTATGGGTTAAAATATGATTTTTTAATACATTTATACATTGTGGCATTAACAAATCAGGCTAATTAAAATAATCATCACTTCACATATTTGTCATTTCTCTATGGTGAGAACATTTGAAATCCAATTTTTAAAGCAATTAAAAAATATACAATATATTATTAACTACAGTCACTGATATGGTTAGGTTCTGTGATTCCACCCAAATATCATGTCAAATTGTAATCCCCAGTGTTGGAGGAGGTGCCTGGTGAGAGGTGATTGAATCATGGGAGTGGACTTCCTTCTTGCTCCCCTTGTGATTGTGCGGGAGTTCTCATGAGATCTGATGGTTTAAAAGTGTGTGGCACTTCCCCGTTAACTCCTCTCTCTCCTCCATCACCATGGTAAGACATGCTTGCTTCCCCTTCATCTTCTGCCACGATTATATGTTTCCTGAGGCCGCCCCAGCCATGCCTCCTGTACAGCCTGCAGAACCATGAGCCAATTACACCTCTTTTCTTTATAAATTACCCAGTCTTACATAGTTCTTTATAGCAATGTCAGAACAAACAAATACACTAACCTTGTTGTGCAATAGATCACCAGAATTTATCCTTCCTGTCTGACTGAAACTTTGTACCCTTTGACCAACATACACCACATGCCCCCATCCTCTGACACCCACCATTCTACTCTCTACTTCTATGAGTTTGACGTTTTTAGATTTCACGTATGAGGGAGGTTACGCAATTTTTGTTTTCCATGCCAACTTCCAGGGCATGGAATGGTGTGGATGGTACACATGCCCCAAATTGGCTACAGAGCTGTGGGCAGAAAACTTGAAGACAGCTTGAGGGTATTTTGGAATCCAGCTCTGAGACACACAGCAAGCTTGATGGGTCTTTAATGACAACCATTGGAGAAACAGGATAATATTCCTCCCTGCCTTTGTCCACTTGGGATTCTATAATAAAATAGAATACACTGAGTGGCTAAAGCAACAATCATCAATTTCTCATGGTTCTGGAGGCTGGAAGTCCAAGATCTGGGTGCCAGCAGATCCAGTGTCTGGAAAGAACTCTCCCTTTGGTTTGCAGGTGGCTACCTTCCTGTGTCTGCAAATGGTGGTGAGAGAGAGAGAGGGTGGGGAACGAGCTCTGTTATGTCTCTAATTGTAAGGGCACTAATCCCATCATGAGGGCTCCATTCTCATGACCTGTTTTTCAAAGTCCCCATCTTCAAATATCATCTGTCTTAGCCTTACAGGCTGCTATAATGAATACACCATAAAATGGGTGGCTTATAAACAACATAAATTTATTCCTTCCATTTCTGGAGGCTGGAAGTCCAAGATCAAGTTGTGGCAGATTTAGTGTCTGGTGAGGACCGGCTTCCTGGTTCATAAATGGTGCTAGGTCCATCCTGGTTCATAGACGGCACTATGTTCTTGCTGTGCCCTCACATGGTAGAAGTGGCAAGGGAACTCTCTGGATCCCTTTTTATAAGGGCACTCATCCCATTCATGAGACTCCACCCTCATGACTTCATTACCTCCTAAAGGCACCACCTCCTAACACCATCACCTTAGAGGTGAACATTTCAACACATGAAATTTGGATGACATAGATGTCCAGATCATAGCACCATGATAGTAAAGATTGGGATTCCAAAACATATAAATTAGGAGAAGGTGAGTTAAACGTTCATTCCATTGCATTCCCTATCTGCCGTGTGGAAAGAGAATGCATGCCTATTGAAGTCAGATGCCTGCCTATTTAACTGGCATTTTCACTTGCTGGGTGTGGACGGTACACGTGCCCCAGATTGGTTACAGAGCTGTGGGCAGAAAGCTTGAAGGTGGCTTGAGGGCATTTTGGAATCTGGCTCTGAGGTGCACAGCAGACTTGATGGGTCTTTAATGACAACCAGAGACTTGGAAGTGGAGAGTGATCTTCTACACAACAGATGAGAACGAACTTCTCTCCAACATTTATTTGGATGAAGCAACTCAAGTCATCCATGGGACTAAATGCTCTAGCCTGTCAATACCCAGCTGATTGGAAATTCTTCTGGGAAGAAACCTTCTCATTCCCCATCTGGCAGGCTCCTGATGCCACTGCACCATTGGAGGTTCCTAAAATGCTCATCAACACAGTTCACTGGCAGCTAATTTTACCTAGGGATTTGACTCTTGACATCACTGAGTGTGTGGAGAAAAGCTTTCCATCTCTCATATATTTGGAAAGAAGACCAGAACTGGGCCATGTACACAGGAAGGGGGGAATCCTGCCATCTGTAGCAATGGGACTGCTTTCTCAGGAAAAACTTGGTTTTATTAGGTTTAGAAAGTCTGCTCATCAGAGCTACCAACCCATCCAGCAATCCCACTTACTGGATATCTACCCAAAGGAAAACAAATCATTCTACCAAAAAGATACCTGCACCCATATGCTTATTGTAGCACTATTCACAATAGCAAAGATATGGAATCAACCTACGTGTCCATCAGTGCATGAATGGATAAAGAAAATGCGATATATATACACACCATGTGTATTAATCTGCTCTCATGCTGCTGATAAAGACAAACCCAAGACTGGGTAATTTATAAAAGAAAGAAGTTTTAATGGACTCACAGTTCCATGTGGCTGGGGAGGCCTCACAATCATGGCAGAAGAGCAGGTGACATCTTACATGGCGGCAGGCAAGGGAGAATGAGAACCAAGAGAAAGGGGAAACCCCTTATAAAACCATCAGATCTTGCTGAAGTTGCTTATCAGCTTAAGGAGATTTTGGGCTGAGACGATGGGGTTTTCTAAATATACAGTCATATCATCTGCAAACAAGGACAATTTGACTTCCTCTTTTCCTAATTCAATACCCATTATTTCCTTCTCTTGCCTAATTGCCCTGACCAGAACTTTCAACACTATGTTGAATAAGAGAGAGGGCATCCTTATCTTGTGCTGGTTTTCAAAGGGAATGCTTCCAGTTTTTGCCAAAGTCTCAGGATACAAAATCAATTGTGCAAAAATCACAAGCATTCCTATACACCTTTAACAGAGAGCTAAATCATGAGTGAACTCCCATTCACAATTGCTACAAAGAGAATAAAATACCTAGGAATCCAACTTACAAGGGATGTAAAGGACCTCTTCAAGGAGAACTACAAACCACTGCTCAAGGAAATAAAAGACAACACAAACAAATGGAAGAGTATTCCATACTCCTGGATAGGAAGAATCAATATCATGAAAATGGCCATACTGCCCAAGGTAATTTATAGATTCAATGCCATCTCCATCAAGCTACCAATGACTTTCTTCACAGAATTGGAAAAAACCACTTTAAAGTTCATATGGAACTAAAAAAAAAAAAAAAAAAAAAACCCGCATTGTTCACACAATCCTAAGCAAAAAGCACAAAACTGGAGGCACCATGCTACCTGACTTCAAACTATACTACAAGGCTACAGTAACCAAAACAGCATGATATTGGTACCAAAACTGAGATATAGACCAATGGTACAGAACAGAAGCCTCAGAAATAACACCACACATCTACAACTATCTGATCTTTGACAAACCTGACAAAAACAAGAAATGGGGAAAGGATTCCCTATTTAATAAATGGTGCTGGGAAAACTGGCTAGCCATATGTAGAAAGCTGAAACTGGATCCCTTCCTTACACCTTATAAGAAAATTAATTCAAGTTGGATTAAATGTTACACCTAAAACCGTAAACACCCTAGAAGAAAACCTAGGCAATACCATTCAGGACATAGGCATGGGCAAGGACTTCATGACTAAAACACTAAAAGCAATGGCAACAAGAGCCAAAATAGACAAATGGGATCTTATTAAACTAAAGAGCTTCTGCACGGCAAAAGAAACTACAATCCGAGTGAACAGGCAACCTACAGAATGGGAGACAATTTTTGCAATCTACCCATCTGACAAAGGGCTAATATCCAGAATCTACAAAGAACTCAAACAAATTTACAAGAAAAAAACAAACAACCCCATCAAAAAGTGGGCAAAAGGTATGAACAGACACTTCTCAAAAGAAGACATCTATGCAGCCAACAGACACATGAAAAAATGCTCATCATCACTGGTCATCAGAGAAATGCAAATCAAAACCTCAATGAGATGTCATCTCACGCCAGTTAGACTGGTAATCATTAAAAAGTCAGGAAACAACAGATGCTAGAGAGCATGTGGAGAAATACGAACACTTTTACACTGTTGGTGGGAGTGTAAATTAGTTCAACCATTGTGGAAGACAGTGTGGAGATTCCTCAAGGATCTAGAACCAGAAATACCATTTGACCCAGCAATCCCATCACTGGGTATATACCCAAAGGATTATAAATTATGCCACTATAAAGACACATGCACAGGTATGTTTATTGTGGCACTATTCACAATAGCAAAGACTTGGAACCAACCCAAACGTCCATCAGTGATAGACTGGATTAAGAAATGTGGCACATATATACCATGGAATACTATGCAGCCATAAAAAAAGGATGAGTTCATGTCCTTTGCAGGGACATGGATGAAGCTGGAAACCTTCATTCTCAGCAAACTATCACAAGGACAGAAAACCAGACACCACATGTTCTCACTAATAGGTGGGAATTGAATAATGAGAACACTTGGACACAGGGCGGGGAACATCACACACCGGGGCCTGTTGGGGGGTGGGTGTCTGGGGGAGGGATAGCATTAGAACTACCTAATGTAAATGATGAGTTGATGAGTGCAGCAAACCAGCATGGCACATGTATACCTATGTATCAAACCTGCATGTTGTGCACATGTACCCTAGAACTTAAAGTATAATTAAAAAAAAAAATCAGATCTCGTGAGACTTATTCACTACCATATGAACATTATGAGGGAGACCACCCCCATGATTCAATTGTCTCCCACTGGGTCCCTCTCACAACATGTGGGAATTATGGAAGCTGCAATTCAAGATGAGATTAGTGTGGGGACACAGCCAAACCATATCACCATGGAATATCACACAGCCCCACAAAAGAACGAAATCATGACTTTTGTGGCAACATGGATAGAACTGGAGGACATTATCCTAAGTGAAACAACTCAAAAAGAGGAAGACAAACACCCCATGTTCTCACTTATAAGTGGGAGCTAAATGCTGTGTAGACATGGACATAGACAGTGGAATAACAGACATTGGAGACTGGGAAAGGAGGGAGACGGGGAGGAAGGTGAGGGATGAGAAATTACCTAGTGGATACAATGTACACTATTTGAGTAATAGTTACAGTAAAAGCCCGGACTTCAGCACTCTGCAATCTCTCCATGTAACAAAACTGTGCTGGTATCCCCTAAATCTATAAAAAAAAAAAAACAAAAAAAACAAAAAAAAAAACACCTGTAAAAATTACAAATAAGAGGCCAGGTGTGGTGGCTCATGCCTGTCATCCCAGCACTTCGGGAGGCTGAGGCCAGTGGAATGCTTGAGTTCAGGAGTTCGAGAGCAGCCAGGGTAACATGGCAAAACCCAAAAAACATTAGCCAGGCAAGTGGCACATGCCTGTAGTCCCAGCTGCTTGGGAGCCTCAGGTGGGAGGATTTCTCGTGCCCAGGAGATCAATGCCGTGAGCCAAGATCACACCACTGCACTTCAGCCTGGGCAGCAGAGGGAGACCCTGTCTCAAAAAAATAAAAAATAAAAGTAAAAATACTCAACCTTACCTTATTCTTAAATATCCATTGCTGTGTGGCTCTGGGGTGACTGTGCCTCCTGCGGTAAAAATGTACCAGCATTTTTCTGCAAGGAATGGGGAATAAATAGGGTTTGGAGAAACAGAATCTCTATGAAGGTATTTACTTACAACGCAAGAGGACATGGGGAAAACTACAAGTCATTTTATTTTGGTTCCTTCAACAATGAAGGACTTCCTGTCTTTGAGGAAGGTGGCGCTTTCTCTGTGTGTGTGTGTGTTTGTGCATGCGCACACACGCTCATTAAGCATTTACAGTCCTGGAATGTTATTCTGACTACTCATAGCGACTCCACTTCCTGCCCACCCAAACAGTCATCCGTTATGGAAAATACGCCAGCCTCTGAAATATTTACCGGTGGCCCCGGAGTGCCACACAGGCATTTCTTATAAATACTCAACCTTCTGTTCAAGTCTCCGGGGGTCCCTTTTCTGTTTGGGTAGCAGGGCGAGTGTCCATGAATTGCTGACGCTGCAAGCTCCCCCATGTCCAGCTGCTCTGTGATATTTATTTTCCACCTCCACTAATTAACTTCATCCTCCTCTCAAAATGCAAGCACCAGGCAGCTTTAGAAAAGATGGTGCAGTTTTTAGATTGCAGGCATTCAACAATAAGGACCTTGTCGAGTGCGTTCAGAGGCTGGTTTATTTAAGGAGATTTTTCATGGTGCATTGATTTAAAGGGCCTTCACAGAGTACCACTGAAAGGTGGAAAGCCACCTTGGAGTGAAAGTCTCTGCAGGAATCAGCTGAGTGGCCTTGAATCAGAAAGGGATGTGGGGCAGAATGTAAGGAGTTGACATTGAATTTGCACAATGCCGCCTTGTGTGTTTTCTTGCCTGTCTCCACGACCCTTCTCTAAAGAAGCCACCTAGGTACTGAGACACATTAGCTTGGCATGGATTTAACATCATGCTAGCTGGCAGAACTCAGTGATCCCTGAGCAAAGCCAAAGGGGTGATAAATTAAAGACATGCTATGTTGGAAAGAGGTTCAGGGGGAAGCAGATTTATCAGCGCGAGGGATGTCTGTAGGCACCGCTGACATTGTCAGCTCCCGGTCCCAGACAGACGGGGACAGGAAGAAGGGCTCATTATTAGGGCACCTTTAATTCCTCTTGGGGGGTTTTGCACAATGCTATAGCAAGCTCTAAGTGACAAGCATAATTTCTCTTTTGGCACAAACACTTCTATTACAAATGTGATCTCTCTGGGATTCCAGTATAAGCCCACTGTTACTGGCACGAATGAAAGACCTAGTAAAAGGAAAGTTGTCTCTGCAAAATGTTGGCACTGCAAAGACTTGGGGTAAAAAGTTTGAAAAGGGGCAGCTCACACGCTCTTTCTTTACTGCTCAGAGGTATTATGGTAATATTTGTGGCTACAGAGTCTATCTACATGTTTATTCGGTGGAAAATAAGACAACTAAAGTGATTAATGTATGCATTTGTTTCCATGAAACAGTCTCTGTTTGGTACAAAAACATCACAGTGAATAAAAGAAGAAAATATACTCAGCCTGAGTTCTGGCGCAGAGATGAACTTGGCTGTTACATCGAAAGAGAAATTTCCATCCTAAAAGGGAAAGAGCTCTGATGCAAAGACCCTGTTACCTTAATGTTGTGCTTTTAGACAAGTTGGGAAGGGAACTCTGAGGAAGACAGGCCCCACATCTCCTGAAGCTACCACAGAATCTGATCTTTTGAATGAGGACAAGGAGTCTTCGTTCCTATAGAACGTCTGTTTGCAGTTTGCCGGACTCTACGATGCTAAACAGACGTAGAAATCACATAAATTAGCTAGGCACAGTGGTTCATGCCTGTAATCTCAGTAGCTTGGAAGTCACGGTGGGAGGATCCCTTAAACCTGGGAGTTTAAGACCAGCTTGGGCAACATAGCAAGGACCCATCTCTACCAAAAAAAAAAAAAAATTATCCAATTGTGGTGGCACATGCCTGTGGTCCTAGCTACTTGGGAGGCTGAGATGGAAGAATTGCTTGAGCCTAAGAGTTCAAGACCAGTCTGGGCAACATAGTGAGACCTCATCTCTATTTTTAAAAAATGAAAATAAAAACAAAAAGATGTACATTCAATTTGGGGAACTGAGGTGGGAGGATTGCTTTGGTTCAGGAGTTCGATAGCTATGGTCGTGCTACTGCACTCCAGCCTGGACGACAGACCAAGACCTTGTATCTAAGAAAGAAGAAAGAAGAAGGAGGAGGAGGAGAAGGAAGAAGAAGAAGTAAAACAATACTTTTTTTTTAAATGACCAGGTGTGGTGGCGTGTGCCTGTAGTCTCAGCTATTTGGGAGGCTGAAGTGGGAAGATCACTTAAACCCAGGAGTTTGAGGTTACAGTGAGCTGAGGTTATAGTGAGCTATGGTCATACCACTGCACTTCAGCTTAACTGACAGAGAACCATCACTGGAAAAAAATAAATAAACAAAATGAAAATAAAATGGCCTGCAGGCATAGTGCTGAGTATTGTCCAGTCTTCCTAAGTGCAAGAAAGAAAGCTATGATGTGCCTTACACAGAAAATACTTTTGTTAGGAAAGCTTCATTCAGGCATGAATTATAGCACTGTTGGCCATGAGTTTCAGCATTTAGTATTCATTAATTCAGTGTTTGTGGTAATTTTATACAACAAAACACCTCAAAAATGAGTGTATATTCACAATTGCAAACTATGGAACCAGCCTAAATACCCATCAACCAATGAATGAATAAAGGAAATGCAAGACATATATATGTATATATGTACACACACCACGGAATACTACTCAGTCATAAAAGGAACAAAATAATGTCATTTGCGGCAACCTGGATGGAGTTGGAGACCAATATTCTAAGTGAAGTAACTTAGGAATGGAAAAACCAAACATCATATGTTCTCACTCATAAATGGGAGCTAACCTATGAGGATGCAAAGGTGTAAGAATGACACAGTGGACTTTGAGGACTTAGGGAAAGGGTGGAAGAGGGGTGAGGGATAAAAGACTACACATTGGGTACAGTGTACACTACTCAGGAGACAGGTGAAACAAAATCTCAAAAATCACCATTAAAGAACTTTTTCATGTAATCAAACACCACCTGCTTCCCCAAAAATGTATTGAGCTAAGAAAAATAATTTTTTTAAATGAGTGTGTGGTACACATAAATATATCAAATAAATATCACAATGATATATAATCATGAAATGTATAACACAAAAATAAGTGTGATATAAATCCAACATGTTTATTTTGTATATAAATATAAAATATTATACATAATAATATACATATTATGCATAATATATTATGTATCTTTATTTTATATATCAAAAATATATTTTATATATTAACATAGATACTAAAATATTTCTATAATATTTTATATAATAAAATATATTTTATATATCATATATACAATAAAGATATAACATACATAATTATATATTTTTATATATAAAATAAACATATATTGCCTATGCAAAGGCATAAGAATGACACAGTGGTCTTTGGGGACTCAGGGGAAAGGGTGGGAAGAGAGTCAGGGATAAAAGACTACAAATCGGGTTCACTGTATACTGCTTGGGTGATGGGTACACCAAAATCTCACAAGTCACCGCTAAAGAACTTATGTAACCAAATACCACCTGTTTACCAAAAACCTATGAAAATTAAAAAGTTTAAAAAAAAAAAGCAAGAAAGAAAAACATTTTGAGTGTCTGGGTCTTTGTCTCCTAAACCAGCCTATAAACTCTCAAAAGGCAGAGGTTATGTATGTGTCTGCATGTGTATATTTGTGTATTTTCATGTCCCTTACAATGCCTTTACAATCTTCTCCAATCTCATGTTGCTTTTTATAATCTTTCTGTATTTGAGAGCCAATAATTTAATGTCATAATGATCAGAGAATATTACTCCATTAGATACTGGAAACTTCCTTTAGCTATATGATGTATTTCTTTAGTCTTATTTTATACAATGCTATGGTTTCTGTAAAAAAAAAAAAAAAAAAAAATCACTGACCTATTATATGTTTGGATACCTCAGCATCTTTTACAGATCATCAGGAATATTGGCTCTATTTTCCACTGCCCTGAGACAATCTACTATGAAAGAGGAGAACTTGAACAAATAGTTAATTTTTTTCCATCTATTTAATAGGGCTGAGAAGTGTGTCTATTTTAGGTAATTGTTGAGAGTAGTTGGGATTTTTTTTTAACTTCACTAAATTAGGAGAAAAGGTTATGGCAAGGTTATCAGCTGGGAGGACAGAAGGATGTCAATAAAGATTTTCACGTTAAAGTGTATAGGCTTAAACCATCTAAGAGAACATGATTTGCTGCTGAGGCCCAACCCTGTGTTTCCCCTTCTTCTACCCTTCTGTTCCTCTACCTGGCCTTTGCACTAGAAATCACACTCTCCTTGCATTAGACTTTAATGAGTAGCTGTCTCTGTCTTCTAGACTTCAGATACATATGCAGATTTCCCCTTGAGCCTAGAGATCAAGCTGTCTTCCAGTGTGGGGGTCTCTGTTGATTGACCCACATTAGCAAGACTGACATATTGAACAGAGAACTACATAGCAGCATGTGGTGTTTGGGAGTAAGTATGTTATTAGTGGAAAGAGCATGCTCACTTTACCATGAGTAGTAGAGATTGAGTTTCAAAGGACAAACATTTCTTTTTGAACATGGATTAAAAATATTTTTGCAAGATATGGAACTAATCTAAGTGTCCATCAAACAACGAGTGGATAAGAACATGTGGTATATATATACCGTGGAATACTACTCAGTCATAAAAGGGAATGAAATGTCTTCTGCAGCAACATGGATAGAACTGGGGGTCATTATTCTAAGTGAAGTAACTCAAGAATGGAAAACCAAACATGGTATGTTCTCACTTATATGTGGGAACTAACCTATGAGGACACAAAGGCATAAGAATGACATAATGGAATTTGGGGGCTCAAGGAGGTGGGAAGGCTGGGATGAGGGATAAAAGACTACATATAGGGCACAGTGTACACTGCTTGGATGGTAGGTGCACCAAAATCTCAGAAATCACCAGTAATGAATGTAATATGTAATTGAAAACCACCTTTACTCCCCACAACTATTAAAATAAAATTAAAAAGTATTTTAAAAATATTTTTTGCACATTTTGAGTGCCAATCACTAAATTATTTTTTGTAGTAGTTTATTTTATTTATTAGTTATTTTATTTCTGTAGGTGTTTGGGGAACTGGTGGTGTTTGATTACATGAGTAAGTTCTTTCATGGTCATCTGTGAGTTTTGGGTACATGTTCATAGCAGCAAAATTCACAATTGCAAAAATATGAAACCAGCCCAAATGACCATCAATCAATTAGTGAATAAAGAAGTTGTGGTTTATATATACTATGGAACACTACTCAGCAATAAAAAGGAATGAAAGGACCGGGCGCTGTGGTTCACACCTATAATCCCAGCACTTTGGGAGGCCGAGGTGGGTGGATGATGAGGTCAAGAGATCAAGACAACATGTTGAAACCCCGTCTCTACTAAAAATACAAAAAATTGCTGGGCGTGGTGGCGCACATCTGTAGTCCCAGCTACTTGGGAGGCTGAGGCAGGAGAATGGCTTGAACTCCAGAGACGGAGGTTGAAGTGAGGCAAGATCACACCACTGCACTGCAGCCTGGCAACAGAGCGAGACACTGTCTTTAAAAAAAAAAAAAAAAAAAAAAAAAAAGGAATAAAAGAAGGCATTCACAGCAACCTGGATGGAATTGGAGATCATTATTCCAAGTGAACAAGTGAAGTAACTCAGGAATAGAAAACCAAACATTATAAGTTTCCCTTATAAGCAGGAGCTAAGCTGTGAGGATGCAAAGGCATAAGAATGATGCAATGGACTTTGGGGACTCAGGGGAAAGGGTGAGAGGGGGTGAGGAATAAAAGATTATGAATTGGGTACAGTGTATACAGCTTGGGTGATGGGTGCACCAAGCACTAATTTAAAAGCAAACAACATACATGAGTAGAAAGTTTTCATTTCGTAAGATGAAAATGAGTTCTGAAGATGGATGGTGATGGTTGCACAATAACATGAATGTATTTAACACTACTTCAGGGTACACTTAAAAATGGTGAAGATGATAACTTTTGTGTTATTTTCATACAATTTTAAAAACATACAGTACTAAAAAATGGTTCTTTCCTCCTCTTAGGGTAATGGTAGACATACATCAACGCATACATTTTACTTTAAGGTTGCTTGCAAGATAACCTGCTAAATGATTTCAAGTCCTTCCTGCTGGTTCAATGAGAAGCAGAGAAAATAACCACGTGCCTATATCACAGTAGAGGACATGCAGGCTACAGTGGATTGATATCACAGGCCATGCCAAGGAGAAAGCCACACTTGGATCTCATTTACCTGTCACCATGGATGTTCTATTAAAGAGACATTAGCAGAAATCCGGTCTTAAGAACCATGTTCATTTTTTTCCCAGCAGTTTAAATTGAAGGAACACACTTTCTCAATGGGAAAGCTTTAAGATATGTGCCCCCAGACAAGCATGTCTTGGCTATATTACTAACAATTGCACTGATCAATGTGGGTGGAGCCTTCTGAATGTATATGGGAGTCTGGGGTATTTGAGGCATATGTATTTTTATTTAATCTGCATATCAATATTGATAATGGTCCATTGTTATCTCTGTTTTACAGCCTAGGTGACTGGTACAACTAGCCAGTCAGAAAACGTGCATTCAGGATTCAAACCCAATTAGCTTTGCCATAAGAGTCTAAAAACTCTTGCCAGCTTCCTGGTCTCTGCACAGGTGAAAAACAGCCATTTCTTGGTGTCTTCACAGGATGCATTATCACACTCTTCTTCCTCATATATTAGATGATTTCACACATGTGCAACCTGGAGTTAAGTACTTTTGAGCCCCTCTTATGTATTTCTATTCTTATCACATTACATTTAAGTCAATTCAATAATATATATTGACTTAAAACACATCACTGTTGGGGGCCCATTCCAAGATGGCCGAATAGGAACAGCTCTAGTCTGCAGCTCCCAGCGTGATCAACACAGACAATGGGTGATTTCTGCATTTCCAACTGAGGTACCTGGTTTATCTCATTGAGACTGGTTGGACAGTGGATGCAGCCCATGGAGGGTGAGCAAAGCCTCACCCAGGAAGCACAAGGGGTTGGGAGATTTCCCTTTCCTAGCCAAGGGAAGCTGTGACAGGCTGTACCTGGAAAAACGGGACACTCCACCCAAATACTGCACTTTTCTGACAGTCTTAGCAACTGGCAGACCAGGAGATTCTCTCCCATGCCTGACTCAGTGGGTCCCATGCCCAAGGAAATTTGCTCAAAGCTAATGCAGCAGTCTGACTGAGATTGACTTCCAAGGCTGCAGTCAGGTTGAGGGACGGGCATCCACCATTGCTGAGGCTTCAGTAGGTAAATAAAGCGGCTTGAAATCTGGAACTGGGTGGAGTCCACCGCAGCCCAGCAAGGCCTGCTGCCTCTATAGACTCCACCTCTGTGGGCAGGGAATAGCTGAAAAAAAGGCAGCATAAACTTCTGCAGACTTACACGTCCCTGTCTGAAACCCCTGAAGAGAGCAGTAGTTTTCCCAGCATGGTGTTTGAGCCTTGAGAATGCACAGACTTTCTCCTCAAGTGGGTCACTGATCCCTGTGTAGCCTAATTCCCTACTGGGAGACACCTCCAAGTAGGGGCTGACAGACACCTCATATACCCAGATGGTTCCCCTCTGGGATGAAGCTTCCAGAGGAAGGATTAGAAAGCAATATTTGCTGTTCTACAGCTTCAGCTGGTGATACCTAGGCAAACGTGGCCTGGAGTGAACCTTCAGCAAACTCCAACAGACCTGCAGCTGAGGGACCTGACTGATAGAAAGAAAACTAACAAACAGAAAGGAATAGCATCAATATCAACAAAAAGTATATCTACACCAAAACCCCTTTTGTAGGTCACCAAAATCAAAGACCAAAGGTAGATGAAACCACAAAGATGGGGAGAAACCAGAGCAGAAAAGCTGAAAATTCTAAAAACCACAGTGCCTCTTCTCCTGCAAGGGATCGCAGCTCCTCCCCAGCAACAGAGCAAAGCTGAACAGAGAATGACTTTGGTGAGTTGAGAGAAGGAGGCTTCAGAAAGTAGGTAATAACAAACATCTCCAGGTAAGGAGCATGTTTGAACCCATCACAAGAAAGCTAAAAACCTTGAAAAAAGATTAGACAAATGATTAAGTAGAATAAACTCTGTAGAGAAGAACTTAAATGACCTGATGGAGCTGAAAACCATGATACGAGAACTTCATGACGCATGCACAAGCTTCAATAATTGATTCAATCAAGTGGAAAAAAGGATATAAGGGATTGAAAATCAAATTAGTGAAATAGAGTGAGAAGACAAGATTAGAGAAAATAGAGTAAAAAGAAACAAACAAAGCTTCCAGGAAATATGGGGCTATGTGAAAAGACCAAATCTACGTTTGATTGGTGTACCTGAAAGCGATGGGGAGAATGGAACCAAGCTGGAAAACACTCTTTGGAATATTATCCAGAAGAACTTCCCTTACCTAGCAAGGCAGGCCAACATTTAAATTCAAGAAATATAGAGAACACCACAAAGATACTCCTCAAGAACAGCAACACCAAGACACATAATTGTCAGATTCACCAAAGTTGAAATGAAGGAAAAAATGTGAAGAGCAGCCAAAGAGAAAGACTGGGTTATCCACAAAGGGAAGCCCATGAGACTAACAGTGGATCTCTCGGCAGAAACCCTACAAGTCAGAAGAGAGTGGGAGCCAATATTCAACATTCTTAAAGAAAAGAATTTTCAACCCAGAATTTCACATCCAGCCAAAATAAGCTTCACAAGTGAAGGAGAAATAAAATCCTTTACAGACAAGTAAATGCTGAGAGATTTTGTCACCACCAGGCTTGCTTACAAGAGCTCTTGAAGGAAGCACTAAACATGGAAAGAAACAACTGGTATCAGCCACTACAATAACATGCCAAATTGTAAAGACCATTGATGCTAGGAAGGAGTGGCATTAATTAATGGGAAAAATGACCAGTTAACATCATAATGACAGAATCAACTTCACACATAATAATATTGACCTTAAATATAAATGTGCTAAATGCCCCAAATAGAAGACACAGACTGGCAAATTAGATATAGACTCAAGACCCATCAGTGTGCTTTTTCAGGAGACCCATCTTATGTGCAGAGACACATATAGACTCAAAATAAAGGGATGGAGGAAGATCTACCAAGAAAATGGACAGCAAAAAAAGCAGGGGTTGTAATCCTAGTCTCTGATAAAACATACTTTAAACCAACAAAGATCAAAAGAGACAAAGAAGGCCATAATATAATCGTAAAGGGATCAATCAATTCAACAAGATGAACTAACTATCCTAATTATATATGAACCTAATACAGGAGCACCCAGATTCATAAAGCAAGTCCTTACAGACGTACAAAGAAACTTAGACTCCCACACAATAATAATGACATACAACCCCGCTGTCAATATTAGACAGATCAGTGAGACAGAAGGTTAACAAGGATATGCAGGACTTGAACTCAGCTCTGAACCAAGCAGACCTAATAGACATCTACAGAACTCTCCATCCCAAATCAACAGAACATACATTCTTCTCAGCACCGCATCACACTTATTCTAAAATTGACCACATAATTGGAAGTAAAGCACTCCTCAGCAAATGTAAAATAACAGAAATCACAACAAACTGTCTCTCAGACCACAGTGAAATCAAATTAAAACTCAGGATTAAGAAAGTCACTCAAAACTGCACAACTACATGGAAACTGAACAACTGGCTCCTGAATGACTACTGGGTAAATAACAAAATGAAGGCAGAAATAAAGACGTTCTTTGAAACCAATGAGAACAAAGACACAACATACCACAATCTCTGGGACACACTTAAAGCAGTGTGCAGAGGGAAATTTATAGCAGTTAATGCCCTCATGAGGCAGCAGGGAAGATAAAAAATTGACACCCTAACATCACATTGAAAAGAACTGGAGAAGCAAGAGCAAACAAATTCAGAAGTTAGCAGAAGGCAAGAAATAACTAAGATCAGAGCAGAACTGAAGGAGATAAAGACAAAAACTATTCAAAAAATCAATAAATCCAGGAACTGGTGTTTTGAAAAGATCGGCAAGATTGATAGACTGCTAGCAAGAATAATAAAAAAAGAGAGAGAGAGAAGAATCAAATATATGCAATATACAATGATAAAGGGGATATCATCACTGATCTCACAGAAATACAAACTACCATCAGAGAATACTATAAACACCTCCACACAAATAAACTAGAAAATCTACAAGAAATGGATAAATTCCTGGACACATACACCCTCCCAAGATTAAACCAGGAAGAAGTTGAATATCTGAATAGACCAATAGCAGACTCTGAAAATGAGGCAATAATTAATAGCATACCAACCAAAAAAAGCCTAGGACCAGACAGATTCACAGTCAAATTCTTCCAGATGTACAAAGAGAAGCTGGCACCATTCCTTCTGAAAGTATTCCAGTCAATAGAAAAGAGGGAATCCTCCCTAATTCATTTTATAAGGCCAACATCATCCTGATACCAAAGCCTGGCAGACACACACACACACACACACACACACACACACACACGAGATAACTTTACACAAATATCCCTGATGAACATCAATGTGAAAATCCTCAATAAACTAGTGACACACCAAATCCAGCAGCACATCAAAAAGCTTATCTACCACAATCAAGTCGGCTTCACTCCTGGGATGCAAGGCTGCTTCAACATATAAAAATCAATAAACATAAAACCAATCACATAAATAAAACCAACAACAAAACCACATGATTATCTCAATGGATGCAGAAAAACTCTTTGACAAAATTCAACAGCCCTTCATGCTAAAAACTCTCAATAAACTAGGTATTGATGGAATGTATCTCAAAATAATAAGAGCTATTTATGACAAACCCACAGCCAATATTTTACTGAATGGGCAAAAACTGGAGGCATTCTCTTTGAAAACTGGCATAAGACAAGGATGCCCTCTCTCACCACTCGTATTCAACATAGTGTTGGAACTTCTGGCCAGAGCAATCAGGCAAGAGAAAGAAATAAAGTGTATTTAATTAGGAAAAGAGGAAGTCAAATTGTCCCTGTTTGCAGATGACATGTTGGTATATTTAGAAAACGACGTTGTCTTGGGCCAAAATTTCCTCAAGCTGATAAGCAACTTCAGCAAAGTCTCAGGATACAAAATTAATGTGCAAAAACCACAGGCATTCCTTTATACCAATAACAGACAAACAACCAAATCAACAGTGAACTCCCATTCCCAATTGCTACAAAGAGAATAAAACACCTAGGTATCCAACTTACAAGAGATGTGAAGGACCTCTTCAAGAGCTACAAACCACTGTTCAACAAAATAAAAGAGGACACAAATAAATGCAAGAACATTCCATACTCTTGAATAGGAAGAATCAATATCATAAAAATGGCCATACTGCCCAAGGTAATTTATAGATTCAATGCCATCCCCATCAAGCTACTAATGACTTTCTTCACAGAATTGGGGAAAAAAACTACTTTAAAGTTCATATGGACCCAAAAAAGAGCCCACATTGCCATGACAATCCTAAGCCAAAACAACAAAGCTGGAGGCATCACGCTACCTGACTTCGAACTATACTACAAGGCTACAGTAATCAAAACAGCATGGTACTGGTACCAAAACAGATATATCGACCAATGGAACAGAACAGAGGCCTCAGAAATAACACCACAAATCTACAACCATCTGATCTTTGACAAACCTGACAAAATCAATAAATGGGGAAAGGATTCCCTATTTAATAAATGGTGCTGGGAACACTGGCTAGCCATATGCAGAAAGATGGAGCTGACTCCCTTCCTTACACCTTATACAAAAGTAATTCAAGATGGATTAAAGACTTAAATGTTAGACCTAAAACCATAAAAGCTCTAGAAGAAAACCTAGGCAATACTATTCAGGACATATGCATGGGCAAAGACTTCATGAATAAAACACCAAAAGCAATGGCAACAAAAGCCAAACTAGACAAATGGGATCTAATTAAACTAAAGAGCTTCTGCACAGCAAAAGAAACACTATCAGAGTGAGCAGCAACCTAGAGAATGGGAGAAAATTTTTGGAATCTACTCATCCGACAAAGGGTTAATATCCAGAACCTACAGAGAACAGATTTGCAAGAAAAAAACAAACAACCCCATCAAAAAGTGGGCAAAGGTTATGAACAGACACTTCTCAGAGAAGACATTTATGCAGCCAACAGATATGTGAAAAGATGCTCATCATCACTAGTCATTAGAGAAATGTTAATCAAAACCACATTGACATACCATGTCATGCCAATTAGGATGGCGATCATTAAAAAGTGAGGAACCTACAGATGCTGGAGAGGATGTGGAGAAATAGGTATGCTTTTACACTATTAGTGGGAGTGTAAACTAGTTCAACCATTGGGGAAGACAGTGTGGCGATTCCTCAAGAATCTAGAACTTGAAATACCATTTGACCCAACAATCCCATTACTGGCCATATACTCAAAGGATTGTATATCATGCTACGATAAAGACACATGCACACATATGTTTATTTGACACTATTCACAATAGTAAAGACTTGGAACCAACCCAACTGTCCATCAAAGATAGACTGGATTAAGAAAATGTGGCACATATATATCATGGAATACTATGCAGCCATAAGAAAGGATGAATTCATGTCCTTTGCAGGGACATGGATGAAGCCAGAAACCATCATTCTGAGCAAACTATCACAAGGACAGGAAACCAAACACCACATGTTTTCACTCACAGGTGGGAACTGAATAATGAGAACACCTGCACACAGCAGGGAGAACATCACACACCGGGGCCTATTGGGGGTGGAGGGGGAGGGGGAGGGATAGCATTAGGAGAAATACCCAATGTAAATGATGAGTTGATGGGCGCAGCAAACCAACATGGCACATGTATACCTATGTATCAAACCTGCACGTTGTGCACATGTACCCTGGAACTTAAAGTATAATAATAATAATTTAAAAACATCACTGTTCATGTCAAAGCTACACATACACTGTCAAAGCTACACTGTTGCTGCCTGCACAGATTAACTCTGTGGAGGGAAATGAAGCTATGGCACACAAAGATATACAAGTAATGGACACAAAGGGAGTTTGGAGAGTTGTCTTCTTTCACTAGGGCTGCTATAACAAAACACCATAGACTTGAGGCTTATTAACAGCAGCCATTTATGTCTCACAGCTGGAATTCCAAGATCAAAGCATGCCAGAAGCAGTGTCTGGTGATAACCAGCTTCTTGATTCACAGACACTGTCTTCTTGCTGTGTCCTCACATAGTGGAAGGTGCAGTGGAGCTCTCTGGAGTCCCTTTTTATAAGCACACTCATCCCTTTCATGAGACTCCACCCTCATGACCTCAATATCTCTCAAAGGCTCCATCTCCCAACACCATGACCTTGAGTGTTAGGATTTTCATGCAGAAATTTTGGAGGAACACAAACATTCACACCATAGCAGAATAGTAATATAAAAAATGAAAAGGTCAAGGGTGGTAGCTCACAGCTGTAATTCCAGCATTTTGGGGGGCTGAAGTGGGCAGATCACTTGAGGTCAGGAGTTTCAGACCAGCCTGGTTAATATGATGAAACCCTGTGTCTACTAAAAATACAAAACTCAGACAGGTGTGGTGTCACCTGCCAGTGGTCTCAGCTACTCAGGGGGCTGAACAGGAGAATCATTGAGACTGGGAGGTGGAGGTTGCAATGTGCCAAGGTCGAGACAACTACACTCCAGCCTGAGCAACAAAGTGAGACTACCCCCCCCACACACACACAAAAAATGTCCAGGCTGAGTGGCTCAAGCCTGGAATCCCAGCACTTTGGGATGCTGAGACGGGTGGCTCATGAGGTCTGGAGATCGAGACCATCCTGGCCATCATGGTGAAACCCCGTCTCCACTAAAAATACAAAAATTAGCTGGGCGTGGTGGTGTGTGCCTGTAGCTCCAGCTACTTGGGAGGCTGAGGCAGGAGAATTGCTTGAACCTGTGAGGTGGAGGTTGCAGTGAGCCAATATCATGCGGCTGCACTCCAGCCTGGGCGAAAAAGTGAGACTCCATCTTAAAAAAAGAAAAAAAAAGTGAATAAATGATATAGAAAGAAAAAGAAGAGGAGCTGTTAATTAAGTTAAAGGAACTTGGTGAGATTTCAGGAACAAAATAGCTTTAAAGCTGGGACTTTAAAGCTGGGTATTCAGCATATAGAGATGGTGCTAGGGAGGAAAATGAGAGTGAGGTCGGAGAGGATGGGAGGAGATAAGAAAAGCGAAAGAACAGAACCAAGAGGAAAAGCAGAACTAAGTGTAGGGGAGAAGGGAATTTGGAAAAGCAGAGGCCATTGACCTCTCTAGAACTTTGTGAATAACTCTTTGTGTTTGTCTGACCTGGGAAAAAGTTCCAGAGCAACCACTTTCAAGATTGGGCAGCTTTCTCAATTACTCTAAGTCTCATCTTTTATTTATTTTGTTTTTATGTTTGTTTGTTTTTACAGTTGTTTGCACAAGAATAGCAACTACTCAGGGTGGAGTGCGTGGAATAAACTCAAAAAAAGTCATGCTTTAAGAAAATGCTTAGTCCAATGGCTATCATCAAATATCCTCATTAGGAAATAACCAAATACAAGAAAAATTTGAAGGCATGGAGTTGACTAATGGTTTAAAGAGTTAGCCCTGTATAGTTATAAAATTTACAGACCTGAGATTTACGAATATTCTGTTTTCTAAGTACAGTTGATTTTCATTATTTATACATTCTTGCAGTAGCAAGAGAAAGGCTGTTGTTCCTGGACCAGCAGAGCATCCCCTGCAGTACAACTACACTTTTTGGTACTCCAGGAGGTCCCTTCAGTGAGCAATGCAAAGACTGGCTGGAGGCCTCCCATCCATTTCGGACAAACACACACATACAGAAAAGGATTATTGCCAGCTTGTGTACTTTCACAATGTGATTTTGTATTTCGAAAGCTTGAATTGTCCTTGACGCTGACGGTGTGAGTTTTGTATTCCATAATGGTGTTGGGAGGTAGGTTAAGCACTCGCCGAAGTGTGTCCCGGCCGTCCCACCAGCTCACAGAGCTATGAACAGAATATCAAACAGATTGGCACCTTTGCCTCTGTGGAGCAGTTCTGGAGATTTTATAGCCACATGGTACGTGCGCTCCCTTTTTGCACTCATTGCTGGAGGACGGATTCCGCTAGACACCCTCCAGCATCGCTGACTTTATAAGGCGGAAAAACGGAAAACGTGACTTTGTAATAGACATTGTTTTTTAATGGGGTTCCGTGGGGGCCGTTCAGCCTTTCTGTTTGCTGTGTCCTGTCCAGATGCCTCTTGGGCATCCTGTTGTTCTCTTCCCGTGCTGTACGAAGGGTACCATGGCCACGTGTAGATGCCAGAGCTGTTGATGAGAGTTACCAGTATTATGAATGTCTGTGCATCCAGGAAAAGCTTTCTGTTGGAGAGTCCCAGAAGAGCTGTAAATGCTCTCTTCTAGCTATGCCATTAAATTATTGGGACACTTAAAAATAATAATAATAACAAAAATAGATAAATAAAACAGCCTGAAGAACAGAGCTGAAGTGTTGTCTGGGGTCCCTAGTATAAAAAAACTACAATGTGCCTCACAGGAAAAATCTCTGTGTTAGAGAAGCATTACTCCGGCATGAGTCATGGTGCTGCTGGACATGACTTCAGTGTGAATGAGTCAACAGTATCTACTCAGAAAGATTTTCTTAAACAGAAACATACATAAAACAAGATTAGGTATTGACTGGTTGATGAAAATGTTGTGACCAGACATCATAGAAACCTAATCTTGTATTTCCCCTAGGAGCAATAGTTTATGATTTGCTAAGTCAGTGTTTATGTTGATTTTTTTTTTTTTTTTTTTTTCTTTTTTGAGATGGAGTCTTGCTCTGTTGCCAGGCTGGAGTGCACTGGAACGATCTTGGCTCACTGCAACCTCTGACTCCCTGGTTCAAGTGATTCTCCTGCCTCAGCCTCCTGAGTAGCTGGGATTACAGGCATGCACCCCAATGCCCAGCTACTTTTTGTATTTTTAGTAAAGATGGCCAGGATGGTCTACAACTCTCACAAATACTGAGAACTTAATGTAATTTCCAGTTTTATTTCTACTAAATTGTGACCTTAATCAACCTAGAAGCCTGTTAGGTTTGCCCATTGCTGCACTGCTGATGATTGTCCCGATGGTGGGCTTATAATAGGCATTTGATTAATATTAGATTTATACATCAGGTGAGTAAGGAGGAGATTGTTTTCATTAATGCCACATAGTCACCATGCAAAAGGTGTCAC
Source organism: Papio anubis (assembly GCF_008728515.1). Lineage (NCBI taxonomy): Eukaryota > Metazoa > Chordata > Mammalia > Primates > Cercopithecidae > Papio > Papio anubis. Next base: position 3,897 of record NW_022167368.1, on the reverse strand, counting down.
ATTTATTAGGGAAGTGTGACACTGGCATGGAGAAATCAAATGAATCAAATTCCTTTAGTAAATCATGGCTAAACATAATGTAAAATAATCATTGTGGAATAGAAATTATAATTACTTCTCCAATATTCAGTTCAATAACACTTTAGGAAGGCAATTACATTACTAATATCTATTTTGACCAATTGTCTGTTCCAGTCATTAAAATGAATGACAACTACAAAGCCTAAAGTATGCATACACTTCTTCTATTTTTTTTTGTGGCTGTAGTAACAAATTACTACAATCTGAGTGGATTGTGGAACCAGCCAAAATGCCCATCAATCAATAGGCTGACAAAGAAACTATGAAATTCTATCTATCTACCTATCTATCTATCTATCTATCTATCTATCTATCTATCTATCTATACACACACACACACACACACACACCATGGAATACTACTCAGCCATAAAAAAGAATAAATTAATGGCATTTGCAGCAACCTGGGTGGGATTAGAGAAGATTATTCTAAATGACATCACTCAGGAATGTAAAACCAAACATCTTATGTAGTCACTCATAAGTAGGAGCTAAGCTGTGAGGTTGCAAAGGCATAAGAATATACAATGGACATTGGGGACTTAGGAAAAAGGGCAGGAGGTGGGTGAGGTATAAAAGATTACAAATTGGGTTCAGTGTGTATTGGTCTGGTGATGGGTGCACCAAAGTCTCACAAACCACCATTAAAGAACTTACGTAACCAGATACCACCTGGTCCCCCAAAACCGATGGAAATGAAAAAAAAAATGTAAAAAGATATCAGGAATTTGTTCTCTCAGACTTCTGGAAGCCAGAAATCCAAAGTCAATGTGTGAGCAACAATACACCCTCTCTGAAGACTCAAAGAGAGAATCTGTTCTTTGCCTCTTCTGGCTTCTGGTGCCTTTTGATGTTCTGTCTTTTGGCCACATCACTCCAACGTCTACCTCCATGGTCACATCACCTCCTCTTCTTCTGTCTTTCTTGTCCTTTGTGCATATTTTGTTTAAGCCACCCAGTTTATGGCATTTGATATAGCATTAGAGGTAGGTCTGCCCAAATAACCCAGGATGACATCCTCATCTCAAGACTTTTAGCTTAATTACGTCTACAAAGACCCTAATGCCATAGAAGGTCACATTCACAGTGTCTTAGTTCAGGATCGTTAACTAATGCCTTAAGCTGGGTGGCTTGAGCAACAAATGTTATTTCCCATAGTTCTGGAGCCTGGAAAGATGAAGATGCTGGCAGATCTGGTGTCTACTGAGGGCCTTCTTCCTCCTTCCTGGTCTGCAGATGGTGCCATGTCTCTGTACCTTCACATGGAGGAGAGAGGGAGCTCTGAGTCTCTTTCTCTTGCTATAAAGACATTAATCCCATCGTGCAGGTGCCACCCTCATGATCTTATGTAAACGTACATACCTCCCACAGGCCCCACCTACTAAGACCATCCCATTGGGTATTAGGGCTTCCACATATGGATTTGGGGAGGATGTGCTGTATTAGTTTATTCTTAAGCTGCTAATAAAGACACTCCTGATATTGGGTCATTTATAAAGTAAAATTGTTAATTGACTCATAGTTCCACATGGCTGGTGAGGCCTCACAATCATGGCAGAAGGCAAGGAGGAGCAAAGCCATATCTTCTTCTTACAAGGCAGCAAGCAAGAGGGCTTGTGCAGGGAAATTCCTATTTATAAAACCATTGGCTCTCATGAGACTTACTCACTACTGTGAGAACAGTATGAGGAAAACTGTCCGCATGATTCAATTATCTCCACCTGGTCCTGCTCTTGACATGCAGAAATTATTACAATTTAAGGTGAGATTTGAGTGGGGACACTGCCAAACCATATCACATGCATTCCATAACTTAAACCAAGGATTAGAACGCGTACTCTGTAATTTAGACCAGGGATAAAATACAGACTTTCATTCTGAGGGCCATTTAACTTTCTACACTTCTATACAGAGAACCATCAAATCAGAAGAAAGCAGCAAATGCCATTGTGATTTTACGTAAAAGTAAAGAGAATAGCCACATAAATGCAAAGTAAAACAAAGTAGATCTGAACTTCTCTGGTTGGCAACTTGGAAGTATTTTGTTTCAGTGACATACCAAATTCCTATCTTTGCATTTTCCCAGAACTGAGTTAAAATGACATTAATACTACAAAACTCATACAATGACTGTGGCAGCAAAAAAGAATGTGCTAATGTAAAAATTAGCATTAAGTTGAAATGCTGTGGAAAACACATGTGGAAGTCTTATCATCTTTGCTGCAGAATTGTGGCTGACAGACAGGGAACATAAATCATGACATCTTATTCAAAGACAATAAATGCACCAACTCAATTAACACAATCTGATAACAAGCCAAAATACTCTAGAAGGAAAAGAAGGTAACGTCTGAACATGTCCTCAGCTGACGAAAGTACACTTGGAAAGGGCATATATATAGCTGTTTCAAATGCTCCATTTCCGTATAAAGCACATGTTTAAATGTTTGGTTGACATGAATTAAAAGCAAGCTCCCAATGTGTTACTCTATAAGGTATGTTTCTGATGCCCTGAAGAATCTTATTTATATGACGCCAAATGCATTCATTCATTGACAAATTCATTCACTTAACAGATGCTCACAATGCATTCACTTTATGCTAGTGCCATTCTGGGCACTGCTGAGAAGTGTGGATAAATAGGACATACAAACTTCACATCCAAGGCAACTGAATCTAGATGTACTCCAGCAAAGTATAAGGTTCATTTATTTGTCTTCTGTCTCCTAGGAAGTAGATGAGGGTAGAATTATTACTAAGAAGGAAAATTGCAACCCCATCAAAGCTCATGTATACACAAACACATCTGCTTACCAAACATAGTACATCCAGTGAACAGTGTCCATATTGGCCAAATTTTTTCTCTCTTTCTTACCTTGGGAAAAGTTAAGACTCCTAATATTAACTGGGCAAAGATTTGCTTCTTTCAAGATCTTACATTTAGATCCAGGGTCACTCATTGAACTGTCTTAGAATATGTTACATGTGGATGAAAGGAATGGAATGAGATGATGGAGACTCAAAAGAGTAAGGAGACAGTAACTAAAACAGCATGGTACTTGTACCAAAACAGAGATATAGACCAATGGAACAGAACAGAGCACTCAGAAATAATACGACACATCTACAGCCATCTGATCTTTGACAAACCTGACAAAAACAAGAAATGGTAAAAGGATTCCCTACTTAATAAATGGTGCTGGGAAAACTGGCTAGCCATATGTAGGCCATTATGTAATAGTAAAGGGATCAACTCAACAAGAAAAACTAACTATCCTAAATATATATGCATGCAATACAGGAGCACCCAGATTCATAAAGCAAGTCGTTAGAGACTTACAAAGAGACTTAGACTCCCATACAATAATAATGGGAGACTTCAACACTCCACTGTCAACATTAGACAGATCAACAAGACAGAAAGTTAACAAGGATATCCAGAAATTGAACTCAGCTCTGAACCAAGCTGATCTAGTAGACCTCTACAGAACTCTCCACCCAAAATCAACAGAATATACATTCTTCTCAGCACCACATCTCACTTCTTCCAAAATTGACCACATAATTGGAAGTAAAGCACTCCTCAGCAAATGTACAAGAACAGAAATTATAACAAACTGTCTCTCAGACCACAGTGCAATCAAACTAGAACTCTGGACTCAGAAACTCAATCAAAACTGCTCAACTAGATGAAAACTGAACAACCTGCTCCTGAATGACTACTGGGTACATAACGAAATGAAGGCAGAAATAAAGATGTTCTTTGAACCCAATGAGAACAAAGATACAACATACCACAATCTCTGGGACACATTT
>NW_022167367.1:0-1280 GCF_008728515.1 Papio anubis | reverse complement strand
CATGTAATCAACACACCTCACCTTCTTCCCACCTTCAGTCATCTCACTGTATGTGACATGATGCCAGCACTGAGGGCCTGAGCCCTTGAGCAGACTGTCTCAGCTCAAATTCCAGCTCCACTACTTACTGCTGTGTGACCTTGACCAAGTCACTTAACCTCTCTGTGCTTCATGAGCTTCCATTGTAAATGTGTGTGTTCACATATGCCAAGTACCCAGAAAGATGCTGACACATGGCAGCACCCACCACAGAAGTGGTAGCTGCTATTATTGCCTTATGAAAACAGTGGAGATGTCACCCATCAGGGCTAGAGACAATTTGGGAAATCCTGATCTGCTTCGGTTTCAGGTGGCGAATCCTGTAGGACCAGCAGGCACACGGCTGCCTCAGTGCAGCTGGCACAGGGCACCGCCAGCCCAGAGCAACTCAGAGGTCAGAACACTCTGGGGTCCGAAGTCCAAGCTGCTGTGGCTCAACTGTGGCGTCAGTCATAGAGTGTGGACCCCTCCCTATGGAGTCTCCCAGGCTCAGAGTCTTCCCTCAACTCCGGAAATGCAAATCCAACACGGATGTCACAGAGAGGTTCTGAAGGTTAAGGAAGAGACACGTGAAAAGTGCCTGGTGGACACCAGGGATGCCAGTGTGGCTGGGGGACAATGGTGAGGCACAGTGGAGGGGCAGGTGGCCCCTCCTCAGTATGTCTCCCCCAGGCCCTGTGAGGACAGGTGGAGGCTCTCTCCAGGCTCTCACCTGGCCCCGCCCCAGCATGTCTCCAGGTTCCTCTCAGCCCTGGTTACCACCAGCCCTGCAGTCAATCCCTGAGCTGGGAAGGGGCCCTTGAATCCACGCTGTCCTGCATCACAGTGTCGTCCACTCGGGCTCACATTGCCGCTAGGCCGCCTGGCAGCCACTTGGCAGCCAAAGGATGGGGCCACGTTTTGTACTTTCTGAAACACGGCTTCCCCTTCAAGTGCGGGTGATGACAGTGCCACACAGAACCAATGTTACCGCCTATCCTCATCGAGCACAATTTTCCAGTTTTCAAACCCTCAATGAGCAAGACAGCATGGCTTCCACCAGAGAGCGTGAGGTCACCAGTCACAGGGGCAACCAACAGGCAAAGACACCAGAAAATAGACCCAGCAGGGAAGTGCAGGTCTTCACTGAGGGTGGACCCCACAGATCTGACCGTCTTCAAGCACATTAGAGAGATTGTCATGAGTAGCGGCTGAGCCAGAGAGAGTTATTTGCCTCCTCAAAAACCGTAAAATTATGTTAC
>NW_022167366.1:0-1280 GCF_008728515.1 Papio anubis | reverse complement strand
CTGCATTCTTATTGTGCAGTGCTTTCAGGACTGTGCCTCTGTGGTCACCCCTGTCGTCCAACTCTGTCATGGCCATGGAAACCAGAACATGGCATGTTCCAACACCTCATTCTGAAGTTAGAAATCAACAAAACCTCCCAAATGGGAAAGGAGGGCCTAAAATCCTTGGAAACTTTCCTCTGCGAGATTTGCATGAGACCTGGAATGTCCTGAAGTGTAATATATAAAGGTATTGAACGACACATAGAACTCCCTGTAAGACAGGTGTAGCCAACAGAGCAAACCATTCATGTCAACAGTCTCCCTCATGCTCTCTCAGAGACCCTCTGAATTATAGCACCCAGAGACCCTGGATGGCTTGGGAGCGGATGAGCCCCACGCACAGGCAAGAGAGTGGCGCATTCTCTGGGTCACAAAGTATCCTGTAGCTAGAAGATAAGAAACAATTCTACATGAAACATTTGAAAGTATCTCTTGATCAGTTTATTTGTTTCTGAAGACACAGCTTTCCTTTGGGAAACAGAAGACTGAGAAAGGTCTCCACAACCGAAAAGCACCGTGAATTGTTAGTTGCATTTTGCCTGGTCACGTGAGTGAATTTCCTCCTGGATTGCATTGAATCTGCACTGTTTTGGAGACTGGCAGATGCATTGCTAATGAAGCCACATGTGCAGGGTCATCATTAGTTGATGTACTTCCATCCTAGCTGATGCTGTTGATTTTTCCCTGCTAGGAAGCTTCCTGACACAGCCTGCACCCAAAAAAACTTCCCAAAGTAAGTCGAGTCTGACTTTGCACCCCCAACATGAGAGTCATGTGACTTCTGAGCACTCCACTGAATACTGATGTACCTGAAGGAACCCTGGGTACCAAACACGCTCAAGTGAATGAATGGTGTCCAGGACAAAGCCCAGAAGGTGTCCAGGCAATGGCCTCCCACCAGAGATCTTGTCAGCACACTGCTCTGAGCACTGTTTGCCTTAGTGTCTTTCTGTCCTGGTTGCAATGAAGTCTTTCTCCATAATGTCAGTTTTTATACTTTTTGACCTAGTAGAACATCATGTGATGAATTTTCATGTAATATGAATTCAGCTTAGGTATGTCTTAGGATTGGTTTAGAGGGAAGATGAAGCAGGTGAAATGGCAACCCCTTGAATACACATCCATAATAAATTGAAAAATATTCAGCATGATTTAATGGTATCTTTTAAAATAGGAAACAAAATCTTTCCTGTTCATTAGAATCATTACATCAACTAAAGTCATTATAACTAAAGTCA
>NW_022167365.1:0-1280 GCF_008728515.1 Papio anubis | reverse complement strand
CCTGCTTCACTGCTGCCAAATCCAGACTTGGACGCCCCGTCCCATGAGTGCACTGAGATACTGGCTCAGGTGCATGGGGTGCGGGAGGACCTGCAAGATCGTCTGCTCCCCGACACAGAACTCATCTGGTTCACTGATGGCAGCAGCTACGTCCACCAAGGCCAGCGGTATGCAGGAGCGGCTGTAACGTCAGAGACTGAGGTAATCTGGGCGGAACCCTTGCCTCCAGGGACATCGGCCCAAAGAGCCGAACTGATAGCACTCACACAGGCCCTCACCCTAGGGGCAGAGAAAAAACTAACAGTATACACGGATAGCCGCTATGCTTTTGCTACTGCGCACATACATGGGGCCATCTACAGAGAGAGGGGACTATTAACAGCTGAAGGCAAAGAAATAAAAAACAAGCAAGAGATCCTAGCTCTATTAACTGCTTTGTGGAAACCAAAGAAATTGGCTATTGTACATTGCCCTGGGCATCAGAAACCAACTATGCCAATTGCTCGAGGCAACTTCTTAGCCGACCAAACCGCAAGGAGCATAGCAAAAGCTCCCAGTCAGTTCCTCGCGCTCCAGCTCCCTGATCCTGGCCCGCGAAATTTGCCATGTTTTCCCGACTATACCGAACAGGATCGCGAATGGATGGACACGCTTCCCCTAAAACAGGTTCAAAATGGGTGGTGGACTGATGTAAATGCCCAAACCACCCTACCAGAAAAATTAGGATGGCAGGTGTTGGAACATATCCACCGGACAACCCACCTGGGTGCCTGGCGAATGATAGACTTAATAAGGCACACCAAGTTCAGAATCAGGCGCGTAGCTGGACTGGCCAGTGATGTCACAACAAATTGCAAAGCCTGCCAATTGAACAACGCTCGCCCCCAAACCCAGACCACCGCAGGAATTAGGTGTAGAGGAACTAGGCCTGGCGTCTATTGGGAAATAGACTTTACTGAGATAAAGCCTGGAAAATATGGGTATCAGTAATTACTTGTCTTTGTAGATACTTTTTCAGGATGGACAGAAGCGTTCCCAACTAAGAGAGAAACTGCTCAGGTTGTAGCAAAGAAAATTTTGGAAGAAATCCTCCCCAGGTATGGCTTTCCCATCCAGATAGGGTCAGACAATGGACCGGCCTTCGTTGCTAAGGTAAGTCAGGATTTGACTTCCATTCTTGGGGCAAATTGGAAATTACATTGTGCTTATAGGCCCCAAAGCTCAGGACAGGTAGAAAGGATGAATCGGACTCTAAAGGAGACCTTAACTAAATTGACCAT
>NW_022167364.1:0-1280 GCF_008728515.1 Papio anubis | reverse complement strand
AAAATGGGGGAAGCACATGGATAGAGCAGTTCCTTCTCAGTCTGTGCCAGAAACACAGTGTCATATTGCTCTCACATTCCTAGAACGAGATTTCCTAAAATCCTTCAAACAAATCCATCCCATTTTCTTAAGCTTAATTAGTTTAGGATCTGTTATTTAGAATCCTAACTAATAGATCTTCATTATAAATGCATAGTTAGGGTCAACACAACTTTATTCATTGATATATCTTGTCAATTCAAATTTGTACCAATGTGTCCTTTCTTAATTTTAGGTGGTTCTTTCTGGAAAATGTGAGAAGCTAATGAAAACCGAAAGAAACATGACATATATAGAATATAGAAGAGCCAAAGTAGCGGAGAGCCAAAAAAAGAAACGGTAGAAACCAAGGGGGCAAAGTTTTCTACTCTAACAGAATAACCCATTACATCTGTGTAGGCAGTTCTAGGAATATACTGACTGCAATATGTACATGAAATTCTCTATGGAAGGTAGATAATTTCTTGTAGATTTTTAAAATGGTAAAGCGTTTGACTCACAACCAGTTTGATTTTGCTTTGCCAATGTATTCACATTCCAGAAATTAATGGAGGTCTCTTCTCAAAACTCCACAAAGACCAGTGACTTAAAAAAACCTGTATATTTACCACTGGTGGAACTGAAATTAAAATGCATATTCTTGGTGAGGCCAGGTGCTGTGGCTCACGCCTAAAATTCCAGCACTTTGGGAGGACAAGGTGGGTGAACTACTTGAGGTCAGGAGTTTAAGACCAGCCTGGCCAACGTGGTGAAACCCCCATCTCTATTAAAACTGCAAAAATTAGCCGGGCGTGGTGGCAGGCACCTGTAGTTCTAGCTACTTGGGAAGCTGAGGTGGAAGAATCGCTTGAACCCAAGAGATGGAGGTTGCAGTGAGCCAGGATCCTGCCACTATACTCCAGCCTGGCTGACAGAGTGAGACTCCATCTCCAAAAAAAAAAAAAAGAAAAAAAAGACACTTATTTATTAGAACAAATATCCTCAAGAAAGTAACATCATTCTAATGTTCTCTCCTAAACCCAAGCTTAGTGCAAGGAAATACACTTAATTTAAGAATTGGCCATAGACAAGAGAAAGAAATCAGGGGTATTCAGTTAGGAAAAGAAGAAGTCAAATTGTCCCTGTTTGCAGATGACATGATTGTATATTTAGAAAACCCCATTGTCTCAGCTCAAAATCTCCTTAAGCTGATAAGCAACTTCAGCAAAGTCTCAGGATACAAAATTAATGTGCAAAAATCA
>NW_022167363.1:0-1280 GCF_008728515.1 Papio anubis | reverse complement strand
AAGTCAGACTCTTTTATTTATGGATAATAGCATTTGTTTCTTGAAAGCCAGCCTATTGCAAAGCCTGGCACAGAGTTGGTGCTCAGTAGTGCTGTGGGGTGAATAGATAAAGGAATAACTGAAGGAATGGCAGAAAAAGCATGGAAGACAAATTTCATCAATGGTGGACTGAGCACTAACACTAATATCATCTTCCCACTTCAATTCCTATGAATAACAAAAAAAGCATTTTTTAATATAAGTTAATGTAGGGCCAGAAAAAAAAAAAGTTTCATTCAACAGAAATAAATAGAAGAATCTCTGGAAGTCAGAAAGCAGATAAATTATATTAATAGAAGAAACCATAACCCAGAACGTATGCAGAGGAAGGTCCACTATAAAAATTTGAAGTGTTTCAGGGAATCTTGAAAGAAAGGGACAATGGAAACAAGTGGCACAAAGTATTGGAGAGATTGATTAAGGGGTCACTGCTACCATGCCTCTGGGCCAAACATTAAGCTGCAGAGGCATTTGCTCTTAGCCTGAAGCAATCAGAGTCCTTTGGCCTGACAGGTGGGACCTTGCCCAAGGAGTCCAAAGACACCCAGGAGGAAACCCCATGCTCCCACATCCAAAAGACAAATTAGTGGTATACCCTGCCAGCACTTCTGGCTCATTCCTCATAATCCCTAGAGATAGGCTACAGAAAACAGGAATGGCATCCATAGAAATGCTGAGAGAATTAATACCATGAAAAGTGGGCACCTCATTCAACAAATACAACAATAGGAAACAGAGTATAAGAGCAAATAGAGAAGTTTTTGTTGAGAAGTATAATCAATATAATCAGAGTATACAAAGTTTAGACAAAAAATAAATAAGACAAAAATCTTGAGAATCAAAACTATGATACTCAGAAAAAGGATTTCAGAGAAAGAAAACATTGAGATTGGAGGTAGGAAAATAATCAAAGAAATAATACAAAAACATCTTAGAGTAGCTAACAAAAGTAAGTGATCAGATCAAAAGAGCTACAGAGCACCAAGCAGGTATTAAAAAGATCCGTGTCTAAACAATGGCAAGGACTTTGATAATTAGGGTACAGCGAAAAATTGGAAAAATCTCCAGGTAGCATGTATATGTGTACTAGAAAGGAATGAGAATCAACAGGTGTTAGAAAAGTATCAAGAAAAAGATAGATAATTAAAAACGAGCAAAGAAGATAAAACTACCTGACTTATTTTAAGAATCCAGGCCGGGCGCGGTGGCTCAAGCCTGTAATCCCAGCACTTTGGGAGGCC
>NW_022167362.1:0-1280 GCF_008728515.1 Papio anubis | reverse complement strand
AAGCATAGCTCACCACAGCCTCTAATTCCTGGGCTCATGCAATCCCCTCGCCTCATCCTCCCAAGTAGCTGAGAGTACAGGTATACTCCACTATGCCTGGCTAATTTAAAATATATATATTTAGATATGGGGTCTCACTCTGCTGCCCAGGCTGGTCTTGAACTCTTGGGCTTAAGTGATCCTCCCACCTCAGCCTACCATGTAGCTGGGATTACAGTTGCAAGCCATTGTATCTGGCTATACTTTGTTTTATTTATACTTACAAAGCAGATGCTAAACATTCTTATGCAAGTTTTGTTGAAGTCTCATATATATTATAATGGCCTTGACTAACTTTCTTTAAGTCTTTTTTTTTTTTTTTTTTGAGACGGAGTCTCAATCTGTCGTCCAGGCTGGAGTGCAGTGGTGCGATCTCGACTCACTGCTACCTCCGCCTCCCGGGTTCACTCCATTCTCCTGCTGGGTAGCTAGGACTACAGGCACCTGCCACAATGCCCGGCTAATTTTTTTGTGTGTGTTTTTGGTAGAGACGGGATTTCACCATGTTAGCCAGGATGGTCTCGATCTCCTGACCTCGTGATCTGCCCACCTTGGCCTTCCAAAGTGCTGGGATTACAGGCATGAGCCACTGCACCTGGCCAACTCTTTTTTTTTTTTTTTTTTTTTGAGATGGAGTCTCACTTTGTCACCCAGGCTGGAGTGCAGTGGCATGATCTTGGCTCACTGCAACCTCTGCCCCCCGATTTCAAGCAATTCTTCTGCCTCAGCCTCCCGAGTAGTTGGGATTACAGGTGTCTGCTACCATGCTTGCCTAATTTTGTATTTTTAGTAGAGAAGGGGTTTCACCATCTTGGCCAGGCAGGTGTTGAACTCCTGACCTCATGATCCACTCACCTCAGCCTCCCAAAGTGCTGGGATTACAGGCATGAGCCACAGTGCCCTGCCAACTCTTTTTAATTTAAGAAGAATTTAACTCTTTAAGGGATCTTCTTAAATTCACCTGGTTTTGTGCAAGGATTACAAGTGATGATTTAGCAGAATTATCATATAGAAGGATGAGAAGAGAAACTAGAGAGAACAAAATCCAGCCCTGGTTACACCCCTGCCGTTATGTCAAATTGCATTGATTGTTCTAAACTTAGTTCCAGATCCTGTGACTTTTTGTTTGTTTGTTTTCCTTGGCTGTCTGATATGTCATCGCTCCATCCATCTTTCCCCCTTAGCCTCAATGCTGGGATTGTTGTTAGCAGGTAGATAAGAATCTACACTTGGGGTGGGTG
>NW_022167361.1:0-1280 GCF_008728515.1 Papio anubis | reverse complement strand
AAAGGAGGGCAGCGCTGGTTAACAGACGCCCGGAAGCAGACTGTTCTGCAGATCCCCAGGCCACAATCCACCCGACAAGTAAGGGAATTCCTGGGGTCGGCGGGATTTTGTAGACTATGGATACCTGGGTTCGCAGAGCTGGCTAAACCCTTGTATCAGGCAACACGGGGGCAGCAGCCATTTAATTGGACAGAAGAAGCCGAGTCGGCTTTCCAACAGATCAAAACCGCCCTACTCTCTGCGCCTGCACTGGGACTACCTGATGTCACCAAGCCCTTCCACTTATATGTGGACGAGAGCAAGGGTGTCGCCAAGGCGGTAATAACTCAGAACTTAGGCCCCTGGCGGAGGCCGGTTGCCTACCTGTCAAAGAAATTAGACCCAGTGGCTGCCGGGTGGCCCCCTTGTCTCCAAATGATTGCGGCCACTGCCCTGATGGTACAAGATGCTGATAAACTTGTCATGGGTCAAGAATTACGGGTCGTTACCCCACATGCCATCGAGGGTGTACTCAAACAGCCACCTAATCGATGGATAAGTAATGCCCGGCTCACCCACTACCAAGGACTGCTACTAAATCCCCTCAGGATAACTTTCCTGCCCCCAACAACCTTAAACCCTGCCTCTCTGCTGCCCAACCCGGACCTGGAGGTCCCGATCCATGATTGCACCGAGATACTAGCTCAGGTGCACGGAGTTCGAGAGGACCTGCAGGACCACCCACTTCCTGACGCTGACCTAGTCTGGTTCACTGATGGGAGCAGCTTCGTACACCAAGGCCAGAGGTACGCTGGAGCGGCAGTGACTTCAGAGACTGAGGTAATCTGGGCGGAACCCCTACCCCCGGGAACATCGGCCCAGAAGGCCGAAGTGATAGCACTCACCCAAGCTCTTACCTTAGGGGCAGGGAAGAAACTGACAGTATACACAGACAGCCGATATGCTTTTGCTACGGTGCACAAACATGGGGCCATTTACAGGGAGCAAGGGTTACTAACGGCCGAAGGAAAAGAGATAAAAAACAAGCAAGAGATCCTAGCCCTGTTAACAGCCCTATGGAGACCAGAAAAATTGGCTATTGTACATTGCCCAGGGCATCAGAAACCAACCACTCCAATTGCTCAAGGCAACTTTCTGGCAGACCAAACTGCAAGGAGTGTGGCAAAGGCTCCCAGCCAACTCCTTGCACTCCAGCTCCCTGATCCGGGCCCCCGGGACTTGCCATATCTCCCTGATTATTCAGAACAAGATCTCCAGTGGATTGACAAACTTCCCCTGAA
>NW_022167360.1:0-1280 GCF_008728515.1 Papio anubis | reverse complement strand
TTTGAAATTAAACTAAATGATACCCAAGGTAGAGCATGAAAAAAAAAGAAAAAACAGGCTATGGTGTTTGAAAAACAAACAAAACCGTTTGGTTTGTTGGTTTGTTCTTAGACCTTCACAGGCTCCTAGGTCACACGTTTCAGTTTCTCAGCGAGTGACATTCTCTGCGGAAGCCATGTCAGCCTCTTGTTTGATGATGTCAGCCACAGCAGAAAGAAGCACTCCGTAGGCCCCGTGCTCAGCACCTTGGCATGAGCTCCTGCCATCTTCTGTTCATGCTCATCACAGCTCTGTGCAGTGGGCATCCTCCTGATCCCTGTGGGAGGATGGAGGATGGAGGCGGAAGGGTGAGTGACGGCAGGATCACATGAGGGGTCTCTCCCGAAGTAGGGAGGGGAACCTTCCCAGGACCTCAGTGCCCATCACGTCCTTCCTCCTCCTCCTCTGCCTCTCTGTGACTGTTTGACTCAGGCTGCAGGGACAGACGTGAGTATGTGCAGAGCCTGTGTGCACCCCTGGGAATGTGTGCTCATATTGGCAGGGAGGGATGTGAGTGTGTACAGAGCGTGTGTGCACACCTTGGGGATATGTGCTGGCATTGGCAGGGACAGATGTGAGTGCGTACAGAATGTGTGCTGGCATTGGCAGGGACAGATGTGTACAGAGTGTGTGTGCACACCTCGGGGTTGTGGGTTGGTGTTGGCATGGACAGACATGAGCGTGTACAGAGCATGTGTGCACACCTGGGGGTGTGTGCTTATGTTGTTTTGTAACCGGCAAATACCTGGCCCGTTGCGTCGGGCGGCCCTGCGCCCATGCTGAGTCCGTCAGTGGCCCTCGGGTTGGGGTCTCCATCTGCCCAGACAGCACTCGAGTGGCTTGAGGTTTCAGATTCTTCCTCTCCGGGTACTTGGGCCTCCTCAGGACCAAACATCAGAACCAGCCAACTGCAAACTACAAGAACGTTCAAATGCATCTTCAGTAGGAAAAACAAAAGCAATTGGAAAAATTTTCCAACGTGACCCCGTGGTTAAGCCGTTAGATACTCCAGCCAACAGATTGAGTCACTTTAAAATTACACCAATTAAAATGGTTGTGAGAGTTGCAGAGCTTTACCGCTAAACCTTGAAATAATTGAAGCATTCTGCTCCACTTGCTTACAAACTAGGGTTGGGGATACCTTTCAGTCCAAAGTAGCAACCTTCTAAATCCAGCTTAGATGCGAGGCTCCCACTGACACAGGAAGAGACAGTGGCCCTTGATTATTCTCCTGTGTTCAG
>NW_022167359.1:0-1280 GCF_008728515.1 Papio anubis | reverse complement strand
AAATACAATACAATACAATACAATACAATACAATACAATACAATACAATACAATACAATACAATACAATACAATACAATACTTAAGAATATACCTAACCAAGGAGATGAAAGACTTCTACAAGGAAAACTACAAAACACTGCTGAAAGAAATCATAGATGACACAAACAAATGGAAACACATCCAATGCTCATGGATGGGTAGATGCAATATTGTGAAAATGACAATACTACCAAAAGCAATCTACAAATTCAATGCAATTCCCACAAAATACTACCATCATTCTTCACAGAATGAGAAAAAAACAGTCTTAAAATTCATATGGAACCAAAAAAGAGCCCACATAGTCAGAGTAAGACTAAGCAAAAAGAACAAATCTGGAGGCATCACATTACCTGATTTCAAACTATACTATAAGGCCATAGTTACCCAAACAGCATGGCACTGGTATAAAACAGTCACATAGGGCTGGGCGCGGTGGCTTACGCCTGTAATCCCAGCACTTTGGGAGGCCAAGGCGGGCGAATCACGAGGTCATGAGATCGAGACCATCCTGGCTAACATGGTGAAACCTTGTCTCTACTGAAAATGCAAAAAATTAGCCGGGCATGGTGGTGGACACCTGTAGTCCCAGCTACTCAGGAGGGTGAGGCAGGAGAATGGTGTGAACCTGGGAGGCGGAGCTTTCAGTGAGCCAAGATTGAGGCACTGTACTCCAGCCTGGGCGACAGAGTGAGACTCCATCTAAAAAAACAAAACAAACAAACAAATAAAAAAGGCACATAGACCAATGGAACAGAATAGAGAACCCAGAAATAAACCCAAACACTTACAGCAAACTGATCTTTGACAAAGCAAACAAAAACATATAGTGGGGAAAGGACACCTCATTCAAGAAATGGTGCTGGGATAATTGGCAAGCCACATGTAGGAGAATGAAACTGGATCCTCATCTCTCACCTTATACAAAAATCAACTCAAGATGAATCAAGGGCTTCAATCTAAGACCCGAAACTATAAAAATTCTAAAAGATAACATTGGAAAACCCCTTATAGACATCGGCTTAGGCAAGGGTTTCATAACCAAGAACCAAAAACAAATGCAATAAAAACAAAGATAAATAGCTGGGACTTAATTAAACTAAAGAGCTTTTGCACAGCAAAAAGAACAGTCAGCAGGGTAAACAGACAACCCAGAGAGTGGGAAAAAATCTTCACAATCTATATATCTGACAAAGGACTAATATCCAGAATCTACAACAAACTCAAACAAATTAGCAA
>NW_022167358.1:0-41031 GCF_008728515.1 Papio anubis | reverse complement strand
CAGGAAATAAGGAAATAAACAGGGCTGGGACTATGGGATTATGAGCTATTATGTGTCCCGGCCTCTGGAAGCCCCTCTGTGATGGGACATGATGGTGCTGTGGGAATCTGGGCATCAATGTCAGCTCACACTCAATGTCAATCCTCCCCCAAATTCTGCATATTTCCCTTTCCCAGTGTACTGAGTAAATGGCTGTAGGTTCCTTTGCAGAAGAGCCCAGGGAATTGAGCCAGCATACACTTCCATGCTGTTCCAGGGTCTTCCTCCTATGGGTATGGACTCCTCCTCTGTCACTGGGATCTGAATCTGAAAGTTGGCTGAGGTCTGGGCATTGAGAATGGATTATGATTTTGTATTGTGTCAACAACCCTCGGCCTCCTGCTCCTCAACTCTTGCTTTCTTTCCATAGATATCAAGCAGCGCCCTTGCTGGCTGTCCTTCTGTTCTGAACCTGAGACACTGCCCTCTATTAACCTTCCCCACACTCCCTGCAGGTCAAGCACAACCTTGGCTGCTCTGTTGGGGTTGTCATGGTAACTGTGCCCTCTGACTTTTGCAGGTCACTGCCACCACTTGATCTCTATCTTTTCAGGGCCACATCCTCATACAGATAGTAACTAGCCCAACTCTGGGACCACGTTTCCTATCATCATCCCCATCCTACAGAGGACAGAACCCCGACACTTCTTAGTGATGCAGGTCTCTCTCACCAGCACGTTCATGAGGGCTCTGGTACAAGGTGTGCCCTCTGGGCCTTCTGGTGGGACATGACCCTGATGGGTCTCTGGCCTCACATAATGGCTTCATCCACACCTCGACTTTCCTCAGCCTTCTTATTTCATCCTCTGCATGCTCCAGGGCAACTAAGTCGTGGTTAACTTGTTGAAAGTTGGGCATTACTTTTTCCAGTCTACATAGAGCCACCCAGCAGTGAGTGTGCCTCATGCCCTGGAGTCCCTGATAAACCCATGTCCTGAGAAACCGCCCTCAAGCCAAAGGATTTTTATTCATCCAGCCTGACATTCTGATGCTTTGATCAAACACCCTCACATTCCAATCCCGGAAGTGCTCCGTGGGCTCCTACAAGGCCATGCCGGCTGGTTCCTGCAGAGCTCCTGAGAGGGATTCCTGCTGCATCACAGGGGGGAGGCTTCTGCAGCATCTTCCAGTACAGGAAGCGGGAACTATTACCAGAGAAAGGTGAGCCTCCCCTGCATGCCCAGAAGGTCCTGGAGGACACCCATCGGATAACTCTGTTCCAGTTTGCAGGATCTCAGGTTTCCCCAGCAGGGCCCTGACTTTCCCACAACAGGCGTGCCTTGGCTGAGTGTCAAACATCTCTGGAGTGCTGTGACCCTCACAATGATGTCTTCAGCTGCTATTCCATGCTACCTGCCCTTCCTCTAGAGGAGATAAAGGACTGTCCATGAGACACTGCAGAGGCACTCACACATAGCCACCGACTGCTGTTAACAATCCTCAGATTCTCATTCTCCTTTTATAGGACACCAACACGGCCGAGTAGTATTCAGCCAACTCCACTGTCTTTGTAGGTTTCCCTCTCACCCTGTCATTACTGTGCAGAGGCTTCTATCATCACACCCGCCAGAGCTTCCCCTAACCAGGGCATCTTCTCAGGTCAGTGCTGGGCAGATCCACAGTTGCTCGGCAGCACCTTGTGCTATGCACTTTCTGTGTCCTCCACCAACCCAGATGGCATCCTCTTGGCCAGCCAGGCAGTGGGTGAGCTCATCCCAAATCCCCATGCTTTGGCCTGTGTTCTTGGAACACTCCTGATACCACTCTTGTTAGCGTCTCCGGAGAAGACCCTAATATAGTATTAGATGTGCAAGAATTTATTAGGGGAAATGCTTGTGACAGAAATTAGGGAGGAAGATAGAAAACGCTGGGAGAGCCATCAGAGGGTGATGCAAGTCTAAACTCCAGTGAAGGAGAGAGGGAGGGAGAGTCAGCTGGAAGCGCCCCGGACCCACTGCAGGCTAAGGGAAGTTCAGTAAGGGGATCAGGGAGTCCTGGAGCTCAGTCAGCCTTCAGTGGAGGAAAGGTCCTGCCTTAATTTCCCTGCTGTTCTCAACCTTGTCCGGAGGAAGCCTATGGGAACATGGTTTCAGAGCAAATGTGGCAATAGGCTTCAGGCTAGAATAGCTGGGATCATTATCAGTTACACTTCCTCTAGCTGAAGGCCTCCGATGTGCATTCCTGTGACTGCCACAGTGGTCCAGTGGAGAGAGAAAAAATGATGATGATGAAAGAGAAAAAAAGAATGGACTGATGAATTATTATCTTTAAGTAGATGAGATAGGATGCAGTTTGGACACCGGCAGAGGAACTGGCTCTGGCTGGGACTAGGTCAACCTACAACAACTGTCTATGTGGTGGAAGGCCCATCAAGTGGCACAGCTGCAAATGTATGAGCTGATGGTGGTGGAATCTGTGAAATTGTCTTCTAATGTGTTCACTTCTCTCAGTGAGGTAGGAAGCAAGGTCATCAGCGGAAGTAAGAATGGGGAAGGAGGGTTGGATGTGTGAGCACAGAGAGAAGGTGTGTAAGAGTCACCCAGGCCAGGAGGAGGCTGAGGGTGAGCTATGCAGCGAAAGGGTGATTGATGAACATGGTGGGGGCTCCCCAAGACGTTTGAGTTGTGAAGGTAGAGAGAACAGTCAGTGTGCTGTGTGCTGCTCTCCAGCCTCCTGCATCTCCTGGGGGCAGGTGAATATAGGCAGAGGTGGAATTCACCAGCTGTGTAGTTTTGCCGAGCAAGTGTGACAACGCAAGGGAGAGACAAGGGAGGGATGGAAATTATCTACCATAGAATTCAAAATGGGTGAGGAGGGAGGAGAGGACACCCAAGGCTCAGGGACAATGGGTAGATGGCAGGATCACTAGATTGAGAATCCCGGGGTGGGGGGTGCCGGGGGATCAAAGGATTGCTGAAATTGATGTACTACAGGGTGGACACCAAGCCTGAAAGACAGGTACATATAGAATGAATTATTTGCTGATACCAAATTACAACATATGATAAAATGATAGTATCTGTGTCCTCAGAGCCTGTGGCCACCCTGCAAGGGGATGAGTGGGAAGACAGTCAGAGAGTGGGAAGTGTGAGACTGAGAGTATTTAAGTGCTGGGGTTCTTGGCCATGATGAGGCCTAGATGACAAGGGCACAGGGCCCAGGCACAGCAGAGGAGAAGGTCATGGAGGAGAGGAGTTCTAGGATCTCAGATGCCAGGGAGTGAGGGCATCCTCTCTGCTGTATGGGTGTCTATTGCTGTCATAAAATTACCACAAGCTGAGTGGCTTTAAGCAGCGCCTCTTTGTCACGTCACAGATGTGTGGGTTGCAAGTCCGGTCTCACAGGGCTAAGATGAAGGTATGGGCAGGTCTGTGTTCCTTCCTGGAGACTCTGGGGAAAATTCCACTCCCAAGTTTATTCAGGCTGTTATCTGAATTCAGTTCCTTGCAGATAGGACTGATGTAACTGTTTCTTTTCTGACTGTCATTTGAGAGCAACACTTAGCTCCTAGCGCCTTGTCTTGCGTCCTTACGCGTGGCCCATGTGGCACATCCAATGCCCCCGCTTGGAACCTCTGACTTCCTCTCCTGTGTCTCCTCTTCCTCCCTCTTCTGCAACATCTCTGACTCCAACCAGAGTAGACTCTGTGCTTTTAATGGCTCATGTGATTTGATTGGGCCCATGCAAATAGTCCAGGAGAATCTCCCTATATATATTTTTTTTGATTTAACGTTCTTTATTGGTTTTATAAAGATGAGGCCTGATAATTATGTACATAAGCCAGTGATGCCTGATTTATTATGCAAGTGAGAGAAAATACGTCAGATGCTGCTGAATTCTTATTTTTCCCAGTGTCATTTGTGAATATTACTCAAAGTTTTTACCCATATTATTATTTCTGTTCCCTCAAGATTAAAAAAAAAACATGCTTCTACAAATGTTTGTCAAAATTGGGAGCACTTTAACAAATAGCTCTCAAATATAGTACCTTCTAACACGTCATTAAATATTCTCCTTTGAATATCATTTATTTTTTTATTTTTATTCTTTTATTATACTTTAAGTTCTAGGGTACATGTGCATAACGTGCAGGTTTATTCCATATGTCTCCTCTGTGCCATCCCTCGTGTGCTGCAACCATCTCTGACTCCAACCAGAGTAGACTCTGTGCTTTTAATGGCTCATGTGATTTGATTGAGCCCATGCAAATAGTCCAGGAGAATCTCCCTATTTTAAGGTCCTTAATCTTCATTACATGAGTAATGTCTCTTTTGCCATGTAATGCAAGCTGTTCACAGGTTCTAAGGATTGAGGTTGGACTTCTTTGGGGACCATTACTCAGCCCACCACATCTGCATATGTTGAAGTCATCAGTATCAAGGAGACAGCACTGCTGGAGAGGGAGCCAGGGAACCAGGAGCTACAAGTCAGGATTGAGAGGAACAGCCTGGGGCCCACAGGGAATGGTTATAATGAAGGGAGTGGGGCCCTAATCTGATGACAGCTTAGGGAGGTTTGGGAGGAGGGAGGCAGAAAGGTCTCAAAACCACAAGGAGAAATGAGTCCAAAGGTACAAGTCCCTGGGGAAAGTCCCCATGTGGGAGGACTTCTGAAGGGTCTGTGTCCTTCGGGAAACTCAGGCTCCTGCTGGAGCTGCGAGGCACAGGAACATCCTGAGAGAGGATGTGGAGGTTTTCCTGATCAAGGACTGAGAGTTCCAGGGGGTGCAGTGGAAAGATTTCTGGAGTTGGGGTGGGAGGATGAGGGGTACAGAAGAGGGGTGTGCAGAGCCTTTTGAGGATGCGAGTGCAGGGTGTTTGGGGGACCCAGTGTGACTGACACAAACAGGGAAAGGGCATGAGGAGCTCAGTCCTGGTGGACTCCAGGCAGACAATGGTGCTGAGGCTGTGGGAGATGAGGGAGGAGCAGCAGGGGTGGCTCTCACCTGGAGGTGAGGATGGTGGAGTGGTTGGGTCTTAGTGCTGTCTGGACCTTTCTTGACCCCCTGATGACAGAATGGGGTACCTGAGGCAGGGACATTCTTAGAAGATTGACCCTTGAACGTGAGGAAGGGAAGTGAGCTCATTCCAGGTCTCAGGTCTACCCTGACACCTTCTGCAGGTGGTGTCACTTCTGGGTCCCACGTGTGACCCCAGCACAGGGGCCCTCTTCTTCCCTGCTGAGGAGACGGAGGCCCAGGGGAGCTGTGCTCGGATTTGACAATGCCAATATGCGTGTTTACATCTTAGAATACTATGTGGACATGGAGGTGTTGTTTCCAAATAAAAGAAAACTGAGTAAATGGGAGTTTTAAGAAACCTGAGCAATGGAGAGTAGAAGAAAATGTTTCTACTTTTCAGTTTCCCCAAATGTTGCTGTCAAGGGGCTGGAGAGAGAAGTTGCAGGGAAAATAGAAACCTCAGAGAGGGCTGGAGCTCCTGAGCTCTGCTCACCTCCACAGGAAAGACGTTTGGGAAATTATTAAGACAATTTGACATGACTTGGAAATTTCATAATATTAGGGAATTGTAGTAACTCTCTTCAGTGTAATAATATTATTGTTGGAAAAATGTTATTTTTTAAGAGTTGAGTACTGAAGTATTTAGGAATGAGGGTCATGATGTTGGCAAGTGATTGTTAAATGTTTCAGCACAAATTATAGAAACATAATTTATGCATTACAAAGGAAATAATTAGATCTATGGTGAGCATTGTAGTCTTTCAAACTTTTGGACTCTTTGCAATTTTGTGTAATGATTTGGAGAAAAAAGTAAAGGAGTAAAAATACATGATCACATGAGAAATGTCCTGTGGATTGGAAATTCAGCTTGAGACCAGATGAGGTGGCTCATGCCCATAATCCCACAGCTTTGAGAGACTGAGGTGGGAGGATCACTGTAGGCCAGGTTCAAAAGAGCAGCCTGGGAAACATAGGAAGACCCGTCTACTACAAAATACTAAACAATTAATTGAATGTGGTGGCGGGTATACCTGTGGTTCTAGCTACTTGGAAGTAGTGGAGGATTGCTTAAGCCTAAGCAGAGTTATGGTGACCTATGATCCATGCTACTGCCTTGTGTCCAGGCGAGCCCTGTCTCAAAAAGAAATTAAAAAATAAAAGAAAAGAATATTAAAAGCACTAAGAGCATTCAAGAGCATGTGTGTGAGAATGTGTCAGTGTGTGCCAGTTATTATTATATTTTGTGTGTGTGGTGTGTCATTGTGTGGAGAGTGAGAACATATATGTCAATCACATGTGTCAGCATCTTTGTGTCTGTGTGTGTTGGTGTGTGATCTATGTGTGCATTCATTCATTCATTCACTCAACTAGTATGTTAAAGAAATCAGGCACTATTCAAGGCAAGGGAAATACAGCTGTGAATGTCCCAATCACTGTCCTTGTCCTCCTATGAAGCTTGTATTCCAGAGGAGAGAGACTATAAGCAGTTAAAATAACTTACATCTGTAGCTAGGCATAGTGACTTCGTGCCTGTAATTCCAGCACATTGGGAGGCTGAGTGGGAGGACCCCTTGAGGCCAGGAGTTTGAGAACCAGCCTGGGAAACATAGCAAGACTGCATGTGTGCAAAAAGAAACACAAAATAGCTGAGTGTGGTGGCCTGCGCCTCTGATCCCAGCTACTTGGGAGGTTGAGGTGGGAGGGATCACTGGAGCCCAAGAGTTTTGAGGCTACAGTGAGGCCAAAGACACTACTACTGCACTCCAGCCTAGGTGACAAACTGTGGTCTCTGAAAATAAATACATAACCAAATAATTCTTAAATGTTAGTAGAAACATTGTGAACAAAAACAAAACAGGGTGGGGTCAGAGGGGATGGGAAGCCACATGAAGTGAAGCAGTGCAGGGCAGGGTCCTTCTACTAAAAAAAAAAAAAATACAAAAATAAGCTGGGTGTGGTGGTGCGCCTGTAGTCCTAGCTACTTGGGAGGCTGAGGCAGGAGAACTGCCTGAACCCGGGAGGCAGGGGTTGTGGTGAGCCGAGATTTCCAGCCATTGCACCCTGCCTAGGATGACAAGAGCGAAACTCCATCTAAAAAATAAATAACAAATAAATAAATAAATAGCTTTCCTTTATAAATGATCTGGTCCTGGTCCTTACAGCAGCATGAGAGCAGAGTAAATACAGTACATCAGTACCACAGCAGGGCACTGCTGTAAAGATACCTGAAAATGTGTAAGTGACTTAGAACTGGGTATCAGGCAGAGGCTAGAAACAGTTTGGAGGGCTCAGAAGAAGGTAGGAAATGTGGAAAAGTTTGCAACTCTCTAGAGATTTGAGGGCTCAGAAGACAGGAAGATGTGGGAAAGTTTGGAGCTTCCTAAAGACTTGTTTAATGGCTTTGACCAAAATGCTGATAGTGATAATGGACAAGGACATCCAGGCTGAGGTACTCTCAGATGGAGATAAGGCACTTGTTTGGAGCTGGAGTGAAGGTTACTCTTTCTATGCAAAAAGACTGGCGGCATATTGCCCCTGCCTCAAAGACCTGTGGAACTTTGAACTGGAGAGAGATGATTCAGGTTATCTGGTGGAAGAAATTTCTAAGTGGAAAGTATTAAAGAGGAAGTGAAAGGAGCCGGGCACATTCCTCAGCCCCGGGCTCAAAACAGACAAGCCCAGTACAAACACACACATCCCATCCTCCCATCCCACCACATATCGCCATATCTCTCAAACTTCCTGAGCCCAGTACAAACACATCCCATCCTCCCATCCCACCACATATCGCTTATATATCTTCAAACTTCCTGAGCCCAGTACAACACACATCCCATCCTCCCATCCCACCACATATCGCCATATATCTTCAAACTTCCTGAGCCCAGTACAAACACATCCCATCCTCCCATCCCACCACACATATCACCATATATATCTCTAAACTTCCAGAGCTCCAGTACAAACACTACCTGGAAAGTCTCCCATAAGGGAGACAGCCGCTCAAAGTTTTACTGAAAGGTGGGAACCAAAAGAATTCCTTTGTTCCCTGTAACTTTCTGGCTATGAAAAGGCCAGATTGTTCAGGCC
Organism: Papio anubis; assembly: GCF_008728515.1. Classification (NCBI taxonomy): domain Eukaryota; kingdom Metazoa; phylum Chordata; class Mammalia; order Primates; family Cercopithecidae; genus Papio; species Papio anubis. The sequence continues at coordinate 32,942 of NW_022167358.1, read as the reverse complement.
CTCTTTGTATGTTGTGGAATGGAGGGACTAGGTTCAACTTGTAGTAAAGATCCTTGCCAGCTATTTTGACTCTGGACTCTGGTGGTCTTCTTTTGGGGAACAAACGGCTGTGGGTATATAACATCTGGGGCTCGTCCGATTCCCCAAGCCCACCAGACCCCTGGTCAACGGATCTGCTAGGATCGATCTACTGATAGGTGAGCTGGCTCGTCTCCGTTTGTCTGTCTGTGTCTGTTCTGAATCTGAATCTGTGACTCGCAAGGTCTGAAACTGGAGCTGGCACAGTCCTGGCGGACGCGCTATAGGACGGCCAGCGGAGACCGGTGGGAGACGTCCCCTGGCTCTCGTCTGATCTAAATTGCGATCTGAACTGCCCCGAGCGCGTTTGCGGTTTGGGCAGCAGCTGTCTCTGATCTGGGCTGCCTGAGCACGATCGCGACCCGAGCAGCTAACTCTGACCCGGGCTTCCGGTGCGCGCCTGCGATCTGAACTGCCCCCAGAGCGTTTGCGGTTTGGACAGCAGCTGTCTCTGATCTGGGCTGCCCGAGCACGATCGCGACCCGAGCAGCTAACTCTGACCCAGGCTTCCGGTGCGCACCTGCGATCTGAACTGCCCCGAGCGCGTTTGCGGTTTGGGCAGCAGCTGTCTCTGATCTGGGCTGCCCGAGCGCAATCGCGATCCAAGCAGCTAACTCTGATCCGGGCTTCCGGTGCGCGCCTACGATCTGAACTGCCCCCAGCGTGTTTGCGGTTTGGGCAGCAGCTGTCTCTGATCTGGGCTGCCCGAGCAGGATCGCGACCCGAGCAGCTAACTCTGACCCGGGCTTCCGGCGCGCGCCTGCGATCTGAACTGCCCCGAGCGTGTTTGCGGTTTGGGCAGCAGCTGTCTCTGATCTGGGCTGCCCGAGCGTGATCGGGATCCAAGCAGCTAACTCTGACCCGGGCTTCCGGTGTGCGCTTGCCATCTGAACTGCCGGAGCGCGTTTGCAGTCTGGGCAGCAGCCATCTCCGATCTGGGTTGCTGGAGCGCGTCTGCAATCTAGGCAGCAGCTGTCTCTGACCCGGGCTGCCAAAGCGCGCCTGCGACTAGATATCATTAATAAGTCAGATCAGATTTCCTTTACAGGGATTCTAACCCACATTCCTTTACAGGAAGAGACTACAAATTATTACAGGATGGGTAATACCCAGAGCACTCCTCTACCTCTCCTTACAAGTAATTTCAAAGAAGTTAGAGCAAGGGGCCATGATCTTGGTATAGAAATCAGGAAAGGAAAGCTAATTACTCTGTGTCGCTCTGAATGGCCTGCCTTTGATGTAGGGTGGCCACCCAAAGGGACGTTCTGACCTGCTGTCATCACTAGGGTAAAGTCCAAGATTTTCCTACCTGGGCGTGCGGGCCACTTAGATCAAATCCCATATATCCTCATATGGCAGGACCTTGTGGAAACCCGCCTCCTTGGCTGTCCCCTTTCCGAATAGCCCCTGAACCCTGTAAGGCACTGGTTGCTCGACCACTAAAATCCAAGCAACCAACAGCCCCCCTCATCCTGTTCTACCTCATAGCGGGGACCCACTGTTCACAGAACCCCTCCGTACCCCTCTGGGCCCCAGGCCCTAGCCCCCCGGGCTGAGCAGCAGGAGGGAGCAGGCCAACGGGAGGGGGCTGACGCACCCGGACCCACCCCCCGGGCTGAGCCACGGGAGGGAGCAGGCGGAAGGGAGGCAGCCGGCACACACAGGCCCGCTGAAAGGGAAAGTAACTTTGAAGGGCCGGCGGGGTGGACGCGAGGGCGCACTTCGCAGGCTAGCCCTCCCCAGCCGCCTGACTCTACGGTGGCCTTACCCCTTCGGGAAATAGGACCCCCAGATGACACAGGAATCCCCAGGCTCCAGTACTGGCCATTCTCCACCAGTGATCTGTATAACTGGAAGACTCAGAGTGCTCGGTTTTCAGACAACCCCAAAGATTTACTGGCTTTACTGGATAGTGTCATGTTCACCCACCAGCCCACTTGGGATGATTGTCAGCAGCTCCTCCGAATCTTGTTCACCATGGAGCAGTGAGAGAGAATACAGGTAGAAGGTAGAAAGCTGGTCCCGGGGGACGACGGTCAACCGACTGCCAACCCCGACCTCATAAACGTGACCTTTCCTCTGACCAGGCCGGCGTGGGACTACAACACAGCAGAAGGTAGGGGACGGCTACACCTTTATCGCCAGACTCTAATGGCGGGTCTCCGGGCAGCTGCTCGCAAGCCCACTAATTTGGCTAAAGTATATTCTATTCTGCAGGGAAAGACAGAGAGCCCAGCCACCGACTTAGAAAGATTAATGGAAGCTTTTAGACAGTACACCCCCATAGATCCAGAGGCTCCAGGAAGTCAGGCAGCTGTTGTAATGTCTTTTGTAAATCAGGCAGCCCCAGATATTAAAAGGAAACTCCAGAAATTAGAAGACTTGGAGGGAAAGCGGATTCAGGACCTCCTTCAGATAGCCCAGTGGGTTTACAATAACAGAGATACTCCAGAAGAAAGGCAATTTAAGGCCACGGAAAAAATGACCACGGTCCTGGCAGCAGTGGTACAGAAAGAGCATCTACAGCCAGAGTACACTCAACCTAGGTGGCCCCCCAGGCATGATAATCTGAGCAAAGACCAATGTGCCTACTGTAAAGAGGCTGGCCACTGGGTAAGAGACTGCCCCAAAAAGAAACAACGAGGACAGGGACCCCCTAGGTCTACACCCGTACTAGTCACTCAAGACGAAGACTAGGGAAGACGGGGTTCGGACCCCCTCCCCGAACCTAGGGTAACTTTGCAAGTGGAGGGGTCCCCAGTCCAGTTCTTGGTCAATACGGGAGCACAGCACTCAGTCTTAGTTAAAACTAATGGGAAATTATCCTCCAAGTCCTCGTGGGTACAAGGGGCCACAGGAGTTAAGAAATACCCATGGACAACACAAAGAACAGTAAACCTCGGAGCCAAGAATGTAACCCATTCTTTCCTGGTCAATCCTGAGAGCCCCTGTCCCCTATTAGGGAGAGACCTGCTAACTAAAATGGGAGCACAGATCCATTTCCTCCCTGAGGGGCCAGTCATGACCAACTCCCACAATCGGCCCGTGTCTGTCCTGACTATAATTCTAGAAGATGAGTACCGGCTAAACCAGGAGCGAGCGGCCCCTGACCAGGACATAGCAACCTGGCTCCAGCAATATCCAGAAGCTTGGGCGGAAACCGGGGGCTTAGGACTAGCAAAACACCGTCCTGCCTTGTTTGTTGAACTAAGCCTGGGACAGACCCCGTGCAGGTACGCCAATACCCGATGCCCCTAGAGGCCAAGAAAGGAATTGCCCTGCATATCCGCCAGCTCCTTGACCAAAGGGTCCTTCGCCCATGTCACTCGCCCTGGAATACTCCATTGTTGCCGGTACGAAAACCTAATAGTGGAGAATACAGACCTGTACAAGACTTAAGAGAAATCAATAAGAGGGTTGTAGACATACATCCAACTGTGCCTAACCCATATACCCTCCTGAGTACCTTAAACCCTAAACATCAATGGTACACTGTTTCAGATTTGAAAGATGCTTTCTTCAGTTTGCCTTTAGCCCCTCAGAGCCAAAAGCTCTTCGCCTTCGAGTGGAATGACCCTGATAGGGGCATAAGTGGCCAACTGACATGGACCAGGCTGCCGCAGGGATTCAAAAACTCTCCTACCCTGTTCGATGAGGCCCTCCATGAAGACCTGGGTGAGTACCGACGTAAACACCCTGAAATAACTTTACTACAGTATGTTGATGACCTCCTAATTGCTGCTGAGACCCAAGAAGCTTGCATCCAAGGGACCAAGGGTCTCTTACAAGCTCTGGGAAATCTAGGCTACCGAGCCTCGGCAAAGAAAGCTCAAATCTGTAAGCCAGAGGTAACATATCTAGGGTACCTGCTTAAAGAAGGGCAGCGCTGGTTAACAGACGCCCGGAAACAAACTGTTCTGCAGATCCCCAGGCCACAATCCACCCGACAAGTGAGGGAATTCCTGGGGTCGGCGGGATTTTGCAGACTATGGATACCTGGGTTTGCAGAACTGGCTAAACCCTTGTATCAAGCAACACGGGGGCAGCAGCCATTTAATTGGACAGAGGAAGCCGAGTCGGCTTTCCAACAGATTAAAACCGCCCTACTCTCTGCGCCTGCACTGGGACTACCTGATGTTACCAAGCCCTTCCACTTATAAGTGGACGAGAATAAGGGTGTCGCCAAGGCGGTAATAACTCAGAACTTAGGCCCCTGGCAGAGGCCAGTTGCCTATCTGTCAAAGAAGTTAGACCCAGTGGCGGCCGGGTGGCCCCCTTGTCTCCGAATGATTGCGGCCACGGCTCTGATGGTGCAAGATGCTGATAAACTTGTCATGGGACAAGAATTGCGGGTCGTTACTCCACATGCCATCAAAGGTGTACTCAAACAGCCACCTAATCGATGGATGAGTAACGCCCGGCTCACCCACTACCAAGGACTACTACTAAATCCTCTCAGGATAACTTTCCTGCCCCCAACGACCTTAAACCCTGCCTCGCTGCTGCCCAACCCGGACCTGGACACCCCACTCCATGACTGCACCGAGATACTAGCTCAGGTGCACAGAGTTCGAGAAGACCTGCAGGACCGCCCACTTCCTGACGCCGACCTCGTCTGGTTCACTGATGGGAGCAGCTTCATGCATCAAGGCCAGAGGTACGCTGGAGCGGCAGTGACTTCAGAGACTGAGGTAATCTGGGCAGAACCCCTGCCCCCGGGGACATCGGCCCAGAAGGTCGAACTGATAGCACTCACCCAAGCTCTTACCTTAGGGGCGGGGAAGAAGCTGACAGTATATACAGACAGCCGATATGCTTTTGCAACGGCGCATATACATGGGGCCATTTACAGGGAGCGGGGGTTACTGATGGCTGAAGGAAAAGAGATAAAAAACAAGCAAGAGATCCTAGCCCTGCTAACAGCCCAATGGAAGCCAGAAAAGTTAGCCATTGTGCATTGCCCAGGGCATCAGAAACCAACTACTCCAACTGCTCAAGGCAACTTTCTGGCAGACCAAACTGCAAGGAATGTGGCGAAGGCTCCCAGCCAACTCCTTGCACTCCAGCTCCCTGACCCGGGCCCCCGGGACTTGCCATATTTCCCTGAATATTCAGAACAAGATCTCCAGTGGATCGACAAACTTCCCCTGAAACAAATCCAGAATGGGTGGTGGACTGATACTAATGACCAAACCATCCTACCAGAAAAGTTAGGACAACAGGTGTTAGAACACATCCACCGAACCACCCACCTGGGTGCCCGACGGATGATAGACCTGATCAGATGCTCCAAGCTCAAAATCAGACATACAGCTGAGACGGCCAGCAGCATCGTGACAAGTTGCAAAGTCTGCAAGCTTAACAACGCATACCCCCAATCTCAAGCTGCAACAGGAACAAGGCTCAGGGGAACCAGGCCCGGTATCTACTGGGAAGTAGATTTTACTGAAATAAAGCCAGGAAAGTACGGGTACCGGTACTTACTTGTCTTTGTAGATACTTTTTCAGGGTGGACTGAAGCATTCCCAACCAAAAGAGAAACTGCTCAGGTCGTAGCAAAGAAAATTCTGGAAGATATCCTTCCCAGGTATGGCTTCCCCATCCAGATAGGGTCAGATAATGGGCCCGCTTTCATCGCTAAGGGAAGTCAGGATTTGGCTTCCATCCTTGGGGCAAATTGGAAACTACATTGCGCTTACAGGCCCCAGAGTTCAGGACAGGTAGAAAGGATGAATCGGACCTTAAAAGAGACCTTAACTAAATTGACTATGGAGACTGGCGCTAATTGGGTGGTCCTTCTCCCCTATGCTCTGTTCCGGACCCGTAATACCCCTTACAGACTGGGCCTTACCCCTTACGAAATCATGTATGGCAGACCTCCACCCCTGGTTCCTAGCTTAAAAGATGATCTGCTTAAGTCTGAAACAGAAAATGTCTCTGAATTCTTATTTTCCCTACAAGCCTTACAGAAAATTCACCAAGAAATCTGGCCCAAGCTGAAGGAGCTATATGAGACCAGTCCCCCACCGACACCCCATCCGTACCAGCCGGGAGACTGGGTCCTGGTTAAGCGACACCGACAAGAGACCCTAGAGCCCAGGTGGAAAGGACCACTCCAAGTACTCCTGACCACACCCACCGCCCTGAAGGTAGAAGGCATCGCGTCGTGGATCCACTACACCCACGTCAAGCCAGTGGACCCAACCTCCAACCTTCTGGAGCCAATCACGACGGCGGCTGAAGCACCGGCCACATGGACTGTGGACAGAGCTAAGAACAACCCCTAAAAACTCACCCTGCGCCGACAGCATAGCTCATTGCAAACCTGCAGTTAGGTAGTCTGACTCTAACGTTAGTCGCCCTAGTGGCCGCTGGGGAAAACATAAAGCCAGCTCCAAATCCCTTTGTCTGGAGATTCTGGCTTTATGAAAACCAAACCCACCCTGGGCAACTTCATAAGCCCGGGAAATTAGTGGCCAGTGCAGATTGCCCCTCCTCAGGGTGCAATAGCCCAATTTTACTAAATTTTACTGACTTCCCAATAGCCAAACCAGTGGCACCAATGATATGCTTCGAGTATGATCAGACTAAATACAATTGTAAGCACTATTGGTGGCACCAAAGTGCCAGCTGCCCTTATAACTATTGTAACGTCCATAAATTCCAATGGTGGGGCGGGAAAGAACAGGTAGATCCCAGATGGTCCTTCCATCGTAGACGAGATGGAGATTTTTCATATACATGGGTAGTTAGAGACCCCTGCAACTCCTGCTGGACCACGCCTCAACACGGGGCTGTATACTACTCCTCCGCCTCCACATGGCCTAGCAGTCACCTCTATCTGTGGCGGGGTCTAGTGCAGGTACGGCCCCTGGTCCATGGAAATATCCAGTGACAAGAAAACCGCCTGACACAAGATTTACGTCCTTTTTCCAGGTTAAAATTATTGCAAGAAGGATTAGAACTTGCTAACCTTACAGGACTTCACAGCCTGTCTGGCTGCTTTCTGTGTGCCACTCTAGGGTGTCCACCGCTAACCGCTGTCCCCCTGCCATAGGGATCCTCTACCTCTGCCCAAGCTAACAACCACCGAAACCTCTCATATGCCCCTATCCCTAACATGCCACTATACCTAAACCCCAGTCAAGAAAAGTTTCCCTACGGTTTCTCAGGAACTAATTCCAGCCTCTGCAGCATCACTGCAACGCCCCCTAATATCACCTTAAGTGCTCCGTCAGGCATATTCTTCTGGTGTAATGGAACATTATCTAAAAACCTATCAAGCCCCTCTGTTACCAACCTACTGTGTCTTCCTGTCACATTAGTTCCCCGGTTGACTCTACTTACTGCCGGCGAGTTCCTAGGGTATACCGGCAACTGGACTAGTGCTGTTATACACCCAGTCCCTAGACCGAGACCTGCACGAGCCATATTTCTCCCCCTCATTGCAGGAATCTCCCTCACCGCATCCTTCATGGAGGCCGGACTGGCGGGGGGAGCCCTAGGTCACACCCTCATAGAAAGTAACAAGCTGTACCAACAATTTGCCGTTGCTATGGAGGAGTCAGCTGAGTCCCTTGCCTCCCTCCAGCAGCAGCTCACGTCCCTAGCACAGGTAACCTTGCAGAACCGGAGGGCCTTAGACCTACTCACTGCTGAAAAAGGGGGTACGTGTATGTTTCTAAAGGAAGACTGTTGTTTCTACATAAATGAATCAGGACTTGTGGAGGACCGGGTCCAACAGTTACGCAAGTTAAGCACAGAAGTAAGAACACGGCAGTTTGCTTCAGCTGCAGACCAATGGTGGAACTCATCTATGTTTTCTCTATTAGCCCCCTTCCTTGGACCCCTGCTGAGTCTACTATTTCTGCTAACCGTAGGACCTTGTGTTGTTAACAGAATTTTGCGGTTCGTTAGAGAAAGGTTTGACACTGTACAACTCATGGTCCTCAGAGCCCAATACCAACCTGTAAACGCTGAAACAGAATCAGACTTATAAGACCCAAGATTGGCTCTAGAGATACCTGAAAAGAAGGGGGGAATGAAAGGAGCCGGGCACATTCCTCAGCCCCGGGCTCAAAACAGACAAGCCCAGTACAAACACATCCCATCCTCCCATCCCACCACATATCGCCATATATCTCTCAAACTTCCTGAGCCCAGTACAAACACATCCCATCCTCCCATCCCACCACATATCACCATATATCTCTCAAACTTCCTGAGCCCAGTACAAACACCACCTGGAAAGTCTCCGATAAGGAGACAGCAGTTCAAAGTTTTACTGAAAGCGCAGGAACCAAAAGAATTCCTTTGTTCCCCTGTAACTTTCAGGCTATAAAAAAGCAAGCGCTCGCATTGTTCGGGGCCCTCTTGTATGTTGTGGAATGGAGGGACCAGGTTCGAACTTATAGTAAAGATCCTTGCCGCTTGGCTTTGACTCTGGACTCTGGTGGTCTTCTTTGGGGAACAAACGGTCAGGGTATAACAGAAGCAGAGTATAAAAGTTTGGAAAATTTGGAGCCTGAGGATGCAAAAGGAAAGAAAAGCCTATTTTCTGGGGAGAAATTCAAGCCTGTTGCAGAAATTTCCATAAGCAACAAGGAGCTGAATGTTAATAACCAAGACAATGGGGAACATGTCTCCAGGACATTAACAGACCTTCATGACAGCTCCTCCCGTCACAGATCTGGAGGCCTAGGAAGGATAGTGGTCTCCTGGGCTGGGTTCAGGGCCCTCCCTGCTGTGTGCAGCCTTGCAACTTAGTACCTTACACCCTAGCCACTCCAGCCATGGCTGAAAGGAGCCAATGTATAGTTCAGGCCATTGCTTCAGAGGGTGCAAGCCCCATGCCTTGGCAGCTTCCACGTGGTGTTAGGCCTGCAGGTGTGCAGAAGTCAAGAACTGAGGTTTGGGAACCTCCGCCTAGATTTCAGAGGATGTATGGAAACACCTGGATGTCCAGGCAAAAGAATGCTGCAGGGGTGGAGCCTCATGGAGAACCTCTGCTAGAGCAGTGCAGAAAGAAAATGTGGAGTCGAGACCCCACACAGAGTCCCTACTGGGACACTGCCTAGTGGAGCTGTGAGAAGAGTACTGCCATCCTCTAGACCCCAGAATGATATATCCACCAAAAGTTTGCACCATGTACCTGGAAAAGCCACAGACACTCAATAACAGCCCATGAAAGCAGCCAGGATGGGGGCTGTACCCTGCAAAGCCAAAGGGCAGAGCTGCCCAAGGAAGCTGGCTCATGCATCAGTGTGACCTGGATGTGAGACATGGAGTCAAAGGAGATCATTTTGGAACTTTAAGGTGCAGTGAGTGCCCTAGTAGATTTTATACTTTCATGGGGCTTGTAGCACCTTTGTTTTGGCCAATTTCTCCCATTTGGAACAGGTGTATTTACCCAGTGTCTGCACCCCCATTGTATCTAGGAAGTAACTAACTTGCTTTTGATTTTACAGACTCATAGGTGGAAGAGACTTGCTTTGTCTCAGATGAGACTTTGGACTTGGACATTTGAGTTAATGCTGGAATGAGTTAAGACTTTGGTGGACTGTTGGGTAGGCATGATTGTGTTTTGAAATTTTTGAAATTTAAGGGGACCAGGGGGTACAATGACATGGTTTGGCTGTGTCCCCACCCAAATCTCATCTTGTTATTCCCATAATCTCCACATGTCGTGGGAGGGACCTGGTGGGAGGTAATTGAATCATGGGGACAGTTACCTCCATGCTGTTCTCATGATAGTGAGTGAGTTCTCACAAGATCTGATGGTTTTATAAGGAACTTTTTCCCCTTTTGCTCGTCACTTCTCCTTGCTGCCGCTTTGCAAAGAAGGACACGTTTGCTTCCCTTTCTGCAATGATTGTAAGTTTCCTGAGTCCTCTCCAGCCATGCTGAACTGTGAGTCAATTAAACCTGTTTCCTTTATAAATTACCCAGTTTCATGTATGTCCTTATGGCAGCATAAAAAGGAACTAATAGAGTAGACAAAAAGGAACAGAGAAATGGAAGAAGGAAAAAATACAAGTGAACGTACTCACAGTTCTTTTCTTGAAAGTGCTCAAAGTAGTGTTAGAGAGACAAACCTTAGACATGTGAAAATGTCTTATATTACAAAGCAGTATATAATAAATGGCCCAGATATTGAGTACCATCTGAACTCAGGAGACATCATAGGTAAAGTCAGATGTGGGGTGTGTATTCAAGTTTTTTGTTTGTTTTTGTTTTGGGGTGTTTTATTTAGCAGCATTCATCAGATTTAAATTTGATGAGGAGAATCATCACATATGCATAAAAATCACTGTTTTTTCAAAAGCACATTGATCTTCTTATAAAACAAGAAATCCTTAAGTAATGCATATAATCATTATCTAGTCATTTTTAGTTCTAGGATTTTTTTATGTTAGGTTTTCTTAATTCATGGCATATTTTTGATTGAAGCAACAAAATTCCAAAGTAGGATTTTGCTTAGGCCAGTGGTTTTCAAATTTTAGAGTGCCCAAGAATTACACGGAGAAATATGAAGCATGATGGAAGTCCTGGGCCCCACACTAGTCCATCTCAACTAGCATCTCTAGGGTAGAACCAGAGAATTTGCCTCTTAAATATTCATCCCTCAAGTAATTCCTGTACAAGTGGTGTGTGGAGAACATGGCCTTAGGCCTTTGTTGTCATGAAAACTGAACTTGTTTAATGGTAAAGACATTATAATTTTATTTAAAAATACTTTGCCAGGAGCAGTAGCTCACACCTGTAAACCCAGCACTTTGGGAGGTCCAGGTGGGCAGACTGCCTGAGCCCAGGAGTTTGAGACCACCCTGGACAACGTGGTAAAACCTGTCTCTACAAAAAATACAAAAACTAGCTTGGCACGGTGACAGTCACCCATACTCCCAGCTACTTGGGGAGCTGAGGGAGGAGGATTGCTTGGGCCTAACAAGTTGAGGCTGCAGTGAGCCAACATCGCACCACTGCACTCCAGCCTGGGCAACAGAGCAATACAGTTTCTTTTGCTGTATCCACAAAACAAACAAACAAACAAACCTCTAGAGAGTAAATAAATGTAAATATCTCAAAAACCATTGATCATGGTTTGGCATTTTTTTGTTTTTGTTTTCATTTTGGGTTTGGGTTCATTTTTTTGTTTTGGGGGATTTTTTTGCTGATTTTTTTCCAAGTCTGTATTTATTCCAGTATGTTCCAGATACTACTCACCTTCCAAGATTGCAAGTTTTTTGTCTTCAACTGACAATTCATACATTAATTTAAGGGAGAACTACGACTTGCTTAACATCATCTGCCTTTTTTTTTAAGATTTGTCAATGCATTAACTATGCCTTTAAAAATTGGAAAGCTTACACATACAGCAACTCTTCTATGAAGTTGCAGAAAGGTTAAATGTTGTTTTATTTTGAAGCCAATTTTATAATCTTGAAAAATCAAACTACTTCTTAAATACACACAGTATCGTGAATTCAAAATGTCTCCCTGATCTGTATTTGGTACCCCAAGTTGATGACAGGGTCCACTGATCACTATTATCAATGAGTGTGCCAGCCACCAATAGACAGCGCAGTATTAAAGACCTTAAAATTTTTTATTCTTCCTACTCTCTGAGAAAATGTTTCCAATAGAAGGACATTTACAATCATCAGGCTAGCAAGTCTTGATCACTGGACTGAATTATACTATTAGTGTATATAATGTCAAATATGCCTTTGCAGATGCTCACAAACAAAATATCCATTCCTTTAGCCCTCCCCTCTAAAAAACACCATATTTATATTGTTATGTGAAAAGATTTGGAGCCATGCTGATAAAAGCTAATTAACTGAGCACTTACTATTTACCAGGCACTATGATAAGCACTTCAAATTCCAATATCAATTTATCATCATGACAGCCTGTGACAGAGGTTTCATTATCATTCTCATTTTACAAATTAGAAAACTGGTGATTAACTGGCTGAGATCTAACAGTTATTAAGTAACAGAGATGAGGTTTGAATTTGTGATCATCTGACTTCAACTCCTGTGTTACAAGTTTTCCTCCAAATTATCAGATTCTGCTGAAGTGGAATGAGCACTGGGCTGAGATCCAAGAGATAAAAATGTTCTTGTCTCAGCTGTGATACAAAGTAACTGGGTAGTTTTGACCATGATATTTACCCTCTTTGGGTTTCCGTTTCCTCTTCTATAAAGAGTGGTAATTGGACTAGTAGATGAATAATAAAATTGCTTCCAACACTAATGTACCATGATTTAAGAGCAGCAAGTTTGCACAAAAAGAGGAATAGAAAGACAATGGGAGCCATCTGGATGTGAAAATGATGAATGGCAAAAGCTTTTGGAGGGGACAGTCTCCGATTAGCATTCAGTGCCTTGGGGCCCACACACCACATTGCCAGTCTCCTGCAAATTGCCTGCAGCTGCACTGACCTAGAGGCCTCTTAGACTGCAGAACCCTTAACAAATTGTTCAAGGTATTTAGCCTTGGGTTTCCCTAAGAACCCACCTAACCCATAAAAATTAGAGATCTTGTAATTTTGCCAACTTTGCTGGTAGAAGTGTAACAAAGTCTTTTTGTCAGAATTAAATTATCCCTTCATTCCAGATAGCAAGAATGCCTTTGCAAATTCTTTCTCGAGTAGCTGACAGTAGAGGATTTTCACATCAGCCAAAAAAAAAAAAAAAACCATCTAAAGAAACAATCATAATGATATCATGATGGAAGAAAAGTTGTGTTAATCTCGTGAGCTATGTGTCTGTATCCACTTTTATAGGACCATGTTCAAAAATTCACAACCTTAATCCATAATGCCTAAGATTTCTACAGATTTTTAGGGATTTATATTCTCATTATTACTACTTACTCTTATTTAGAAATCCTTCTTAAGTCTCAATCTCACTCATGCTAGCCGTCTATTATTTTCTTTCTACCCTATGGGAACCCAAATGACTTCCAAAGTATGATTCCCACAGGGCAGTGCTGGTGATGACAAAAGAGGATCTCATCATAGCATACAGAGCAAACAGTCCTAAATCTAGTATTATAAATCCCTGTTCTTAAAATTTCAAAGCCATCTTTGCCATTGAGAATTTTTCAATGGCTATATTTTGTCTTGAAGTCCTGGCATCTCTCATCGTGTTGCTTGGCCCTCTCTTCATCTCCCTGGACCCTTGGGATACTCTCTCAAAGTCATATATCCAAAATGGTTTTATGCAGAAATGCTGGCTAGTTCTCTTGTATTATCCTTCCAGACCATGTCCAGTGCCTATTTCTTCATACCCAAAAAGAACTCTACCACTGACATGCCAATTTACAGTAAATTACTTTTAACTACATTGTCTGCTACCCAATCTTTGTACAATTACGTTACTGGAATATAAGTGGGATCTTTATGGCCCACTCTCAGCACAGTGTATTATTCAAACAAACAAAATGGAATCCTGATTCTGACTCTTCAAGTTAACTAAGAGATTTGATTTAAAACAAAATAATACTTCACTGCTTCACACTGATAGTGGCAGGAGGCAGACAAATGCCTAGGCAGATAGGAGTGGTCCTCAGTGAAACCCCACCTTCAAACCAAAGACAGTGTAAAGCCTGAAAGCCAAGCTACGAGTCTTGAATAAATCCGTGGACCAGATTAAGAGCCTCTCTTCCCATTTGGCATGCTTTCCTATCATTGATCCCCACCTCTTCACCTATTTACATATACTTACCCTTCCCTAATTTTTTTTAACACTGTTGTGTCCATCTTTGAGTGGTGCCTTTGTTTTAGCCTTTTTTGCATACTCACAAACCAATCAGCATGCACTCACCCACTCTGAGCCAATAAAAGCCCTGGGCTCAGCCACACTTAGAGACTGCTCACCTTTGGGCATCCGACTTCAGAGAGGAGGCTGCCCTCTTGGATCCCCTCCCCACTGACAGCTGTCACTCAATAAAACTCCCTTCATACTTCAGTTGTCAGTGTACTCTCATTATTCTTGGATGTGGGACAAGAACTCAGGACCTGCTGAATGTGGGTACAAAGAAAGACTGGAACACTGTAGCCCTCTGCCCTTCACTGGCAGAGGGCAGCTGCCCCACATGATGGGAAGCCGCGGTGAGGTGGAAGCAGCAGCAGGGCCAGTCCCCAGAGCTACAAGCTGGAGTGAGACAATGGGACGAAAAGAGCTGTTGGCATGCTGTAACACCCTCTATAGGGATTTGGGGTCACTGGCATCCCTGTTCAGGTGCCACTGTGTTCTCCTCATCCAGATACCAGTGCCCAAGGCAAAAACAGGTCACGTACACCCAGCCCAACTGCGGGCTGAGCGCATATCCTGCAGCAAGTGTTAGATACGGGCAGGAGTGCAAGCCAAGTGCTTCCTGGGGGGCCAAGTGGGTAGGATACCTCCTGCGGTAAGCCTGGGCCAGAGTGAGGCCTGCGCAGGGGTGTCACTAGCCACAGAGGTCTCCAGATGGAAAAGCAGCTCTGAGAGAAATCCTGTATCAACACCTTAAAATTCTTCTTCTCCCATTTCTCTCCACTGCCAACCTTCATGTTAACTGCTCAAAACTGTTCTCCCCATTCTTCACTCTTCATTTTTGAAAAAAAATATATTACCCAATAGGCTTATCTTCACAGACACTCCTATTTTCTCATTCCCCTCCAGAACCCCCTTTTGTAGTGGCATAATACTTTTTGTTAATTTTTTGGCATTTTTAAATTTTGCAATACCTCTCAGCCCATTTTGAAATAAACCACTCCTCATTCTTAGTTCATTCATTGGTCTAATCAACATAACAGGTAAATGGAGAGATAGCATGGGTAGGAACAAAATTTTCATCAAGTAGTGGAAAAGAAAATAGCAGTGTGAGTACTTATGTATTTTTTTTTTTGTCCTTTTTACAAATAAACATTTTTGAATGAATGGAAAAACCAAAACAAATGAATTGCAGTAGACTCATGCAGTGACAATTGTCATGTCTGGAGTTCTTAGGACTTACAGAGAGAACATGGCAGAAATAAATTAAAAGTTCTTTTTGACATAATAAAAGACACCTTGAAAAGAGATTTAACTTGAGAACTGTACCTGGAAAATGACAGCTGTGAATTGATTTGAATGCAGCAACATATATTAAAGGAAACCAAAAACTATTTACTACACATACAAAAGAATCTTCTGTAGATCTAGGCAACATTCAGACAACAGAACAAAACAGAACCTAGTATAAAGAAGTCCAGTCCAACTGAGTATTGACATTAAAATCCATATGTAAGAAAGCTCCTTAACCAGTTAAAGTTTATTGATTGCAAACAAAATAAATGATCCTGACTAATTTAAACAGAATAGAATATCACTGTAAAAAATATGAAGGAATGCAAAGAATAGAGAGAAAGATTTCAATCTGGCTCTCCCTCCCCTGCTGGAAATGCTTAAATAAATTTCTTCTAACTATAATTAAAATCAAGACCAAACCATCAACACTGCCTACAAATTGTGGATGACCTGGCTCCTTCTTCCCACTCCAGCAGTTTATTCTACCTCTCTCTCCATGTTGCACTCACACTGGCCACTTTGTGGTTCCTTATCTATCATTGTCCCCTAGCCACAGGGCCTTTGCACATGTCCTTCCCTCTTTCTAGATGCTTTTCCCTCCTACCTCTCCCACTTAGTTGCAACTAGTTCTCATCTCCTCATCCTACAGGCAAAAGATAAAGCTGCACTTCTCAGGTTAATGAGTTTGGGTGTTGATATCTACCTAAAACTCTAAATAAAACAACAAAACAAAATTATTAACTCCAACAGGGAACAAAAAGTACAATAAAAGAAAAACAATTATTGTATACCACATGACTAAGGCATGAATAGTATTTACAGACATCAGTCATATTGCTGAACACTGAATTTTCTGACCAAAATTATGATATAACTCTGCTGGGTGTGAGGTGTTGGTGCAGGAGAACAGGACAGTAATTACAAGTATTATTGGACTACTAGATGAATAATAAAATTGCTTTTATTTCAGGGGGAAGCAGGGAGGGGGTGGTCAGGAAGTGGAGGGGGAGAAAGCTAAATCTCTTCTTCCACAGTGGAAAGGTCTCAAAAGTGTGCCCTAAACTGAAAAAAAAGAGCTGTAAGAGTTCAGTCTTTGCAGCTGGAGGATCACAGATAGGGGAAAGTAGAAAATAGGGTATAAAGATGCTGCTGTCTTTAAAATAAATCTTAAGAAATTATTGATTCTTAAAGCCAGGTATACATATAATTTTATTTTTAAAATGATACTATTTTCTAAAAGCTAAAGGGAAATTAAAATAGGAAAGAAACAAGAAAGGCAGGAGAGAGGTTAATGCATGTTGTCAAAACTTGTGCATCTGCTAGAGATGGGCCAACAATTTGACCATGACTAATAATGTACTTTCTGATAAAACTTTTAGGCAAAAACTTATTATCAAAGAAATAGAAATCTTGGTTGTGCGTGTTGGCTCATGCCTGTAATCCCAGCACTTTTGGAGGCCAATGAGGGCAGATCACTTGAGGTCAGGAGTTCGAGAACAGCCTGGCCAACATAGTGAAACTCTCTCTCTAATAAAATACAAAAATTGCTCTTTCCAGCCAGCGCCAAGTGATGGGTATCTCTCGGGACAACTGGCACAAGCGCGGTAAAACCGGGGGCAGGAGAAAGCCCTAACACAAGAAGCGGAAGTATGAGTTGGGGCGCCTGGCTGCCAACACCAAGATTGGCCCCCGCTGCATCCACACAGTCCGTGTGCAGGGAGGTAACAAGAAATACCGTGACCTGAGGCTGGATGTAGGGAATTTCTCCTGGGGCTCAGAGTGTTGTACTCGTAAAACAAGGATCATCGATGTTGTCTACAATGCATCTAATAATGAGCTGGTCCGTACCAAGACCCTGGTGAAGAACTGCATCGTGCTCATCGACAGCACACGGTACCGACAGTGGTACGAGTCCCACTACGCGCTGCCCCTGGGCCGCAAGAAGGGAGCCAAGCTGACTCCTGAGGAAGAAGAGATTTTAAACAAAAAACTATCTACAAAAATTCAGAAGAAATATGATGAAAGGAAAAAGAATACCAAAATCAGCAGTCTCCTGGAGGAGCAGTTCCAGTAGGGCAAGCTTCTTGCGTGCATTGCTTCCAGGCCGGGACAGTGTGGCCCAGCAGATGGCTATGTGCTATAGGGCAAAGAGTTGGAGTTCTATCTTAGGAAAATCAAGGCCCAAAAAGGCAAATAAATCGTTTTGTCTTCACCCGTGTAATAAAGGTGTTTATTGTTCTGTTCCCACAAAAAAAAAAAAAAAAAAAAAAAAAAAAAAACGAAAATTAGCCAGACATGGTGGCTCATGACTATAATCCACACCACTCTGGAGCCTGAGGTGGGAGGATTGCTTGAGCCCAAAAGGCGGAGGTTGCAGTGAGCCAAGATTGCAACACTCTACTCCTGTCTGGGTGACAGAGTCAGACCCTGTCTGGAAAAAAAAGAAAAGAAATATAAATTTCTATGATTGCAATTAGCACCTTGTGTCTAATAATGTGTTCTCATTTGAAATTGTTTATTGACAAACCACTGGTAGAGTTTCCAGAAGTGGTAGGTCTCCAGGGAAGGCTTACCTAAAACAATTTCTTCCCCTAAATGCATCAGGACCACAAGTGACATTTTTTCCAAGATGAAAAATTATGTTTAATGGCCCATGTACGTTGTAAGACAATTATTTCTGACATGGAAAACAACAAGAAAGTCATGTGGAGAAGCAAAGAAACCATATGCTCAGGAATTAGGAGAACTGAACTTTGGATTTTTCTAGAGTTTGGATGTTTGACCCCTTCAAACCTCATATTGAAACTTGATCCCCAATGTTGGAGGTGGATCCTAATGGGAGGTGTTTAGGTCATGGGGGTGAAACACTCGTGTGTTGACACCCTCCCTTGGGGGTGAGTGAGTTTTTTCTCTATTAGCTCCCCCAGAGCTGGTTGTTAAAAAGAGCCTGGCACCTCTCCTCTCTCTTGCTTCTTCTCTTGTCATGTGACCTCTGTGATCTTTTCTTACATGGGCGCCCCTTCACCTTCTACCAAGAGTGGAAGCAGACTGAGGCCCTCAACAGAAGCAGATGTCAGTGCCATGCTTCTTGTATAGCCTGCAGAACTGTAAGCCAAATAAACCTCTTTTCTTTGTGAACTGCCCTGCCCCAGATATTCCTTTATAGCAACATTATATGGACTAAAACAGATCTGTATTGTCCAAAACACTAGTCATTTGTCACATGTGGTTACTGAGTATCTACAATGCTGTTAGTCTAAATTAAAATGTGCTGTAAACATGAAATATACAAAGGATTACTAGAAAATTGAAAATCACATCTGTAGTTTGTATTATATTTCTGTTGGACAAATACTGCTTGTTCTGAGTTCTGTCATTAGTGGTTGCATGGTAGTGATATGCATATGAGCCATTTAACTTTATTGGGCCTTGATTTTCTTAAGTAGAAAATTGGTTGGGGGGGGGCAGTTAGATAGATGGCCTCCAAAGCCCCTTTTCATTCAGAAATGTTACAAAGAATCCTAAGGTGTGACACAAATTAATGACTTGAAAAGCCAGCAGATTGTTCCTTCGAATATCTCACCTCCACCATGGTGAGCTTCCCTCCCTGCCCCTGTCAACCCTAGTCAGACATCTTTACCAAATGCTGTTCTCACCAGTCACTACTCTATATCCTGTGCTGAATGCTTTACAAGTATTTTATTATGGGCCGGGCGCGGTGGCTCACACCTGTAATCCCAGCACTTTGGGAGGCCAAGACGGGCGGATCACGAGGTCAGGAGATCGAGATCATCCTAGCTAACACGGTGAAACCCCGTCTCTAAAAAATACAAAAAGCTAGCCGGGCGAGGTGGCGGGCGCCTGTAGTCCCAGCTGCTCGGGAGGCTGAGGCAGGAGAATGGCGTGAACCCGGGAGGCGGAGCTTGCAGTGAGCTGAGATCCGGCCACTGCACTCCAGCCCGGGTGACAGAGAGAGACTCCGTCTCAAAAAAAACAAACAAAAAAAACAAGTATTTTATTACGTACTTATCCCTGCGCTATGAAATCAGTAGTATTACACTGTTTCACAGATGAGGAAACTGAAACCTGAAAATGTTAGCTGACTTTGAAAGGCTTCAGAGCCAGGATTTGGAGGAGTCAGGATCCATATTCCTCTGAATCCAAAACCTGAGCTCCTTATCAGTGTGCTCTGCTTTTCTTTACAGAAGCCAAATTGGTTTTCCTCTGGAACCTAAACTATATTACCAACTTTTTGAGTCAGTACAACTCTTTTGTCTTGTTTTTCATCTCTGGATCCTCAGCACATAAAAAGGATGATTAATAAGCAGTACAGTATGATTAATACAGGATGATTAATAAATAGGACCATAATATTATGAATTTCTGTGTCAGTTGGTTTAAAATTAAGATGACATTTAAGGTATGCCTGTAAAATAATGTGACACTGTTGGGTTTTTAAGAATATATATACATATCAGCCATATCTAGAATGCAGTACATAAATGACCATCATCTACTTCAGAGGAGAAACTTTGAACAGTTATTTCAACATTGTTTTCTTAGTGTTTTTTAATCCTCTTTATAAATTGTCTTCCGAGCCAAGAACACATTTTCTTTGAACGTCTGAGACACAAATTTCATCTCTTCTTTCATGTATTGTTTATGTGAGGCCAAAGAAAAAGATGTCAAAAGTACTTAAGAGCCAAGTTGGAGAGTCTCCTAACAGACTACAGTGAGCCAAATTTGAGGAGCAAAAAAATAATAATAATAGTATCTGATTAAAATATAGCAGATATTTTTAAAAATATTTTTAAAAACCCATTGGTCATCACCAGAATTTGCTGGGTCATCAAGCCATTACTATAAAAAACAACAAATATATGGAATGTATTGAGCATTTAATTCCACTTTTCTGCATAAGTTATATTTCAGTATAACCAACTGTTGCTGAGGAAAAGGTCTTGTATGCAGAACATTTCTAGCAAATAAATGCAAAAGGAATGATAAAATAAAATCACCATTTGCAATCCCTAATAAAATAATGGGTCAAGGCAATAATCATCATAGATGCTAAAACCATCAGGTAAAATTTGATGAGAAACGTTAAAAAGAAGAAATCATGCTGACTGCATTTGAAAGTGGAATATCCAAAATTATGTTTCACCTCATGTGATGCAATAAAAAGTACAAAGCATTTGTTTTTTAAAAAAAGAAAGAAAGCTGAGTTTAATCAAGGCTTCAGAATTCTAACTTCCCATTTACAAGATGTATAAAGGCTAGAAAAAAGTTAAACAACACAACACTAGAAGAAACCAATCAGTCATATCTAGGACGCAGCGCATCCTGAAGGACAATAAGCTTGGTGTATTCAATAGATGATGTTCTTTAACAAAAATTTTAAATGGGTGAGAGTGGCATCAGCAAGACGGCAGAAAGGAGTTCTCTGGCTCCACTCCCTCCTCCACAGATGCCCAACTTGCAACTATCCAAGGGCAAAAATACCTTTATGAATATCCCAGAACTCCAGAGTGAAGCAGAGACATCCCCTTCAACTGCACAACTGAGAAAACCCAAGATAAAAGGTCCTCCCCAGGTCAGGAGGCAACTATAGGTTAGCAGTTACCTGCAGAAGGAGCATCTGGTCCCTCTGAACCCCAGCAGCTAAGAGATGATCCAACTAAGACCAGGACAGGCGGCAACTGCAGGTTAGTGAGTACCCACCTGACCCTGCCCAACTTCAAATGCAAGTCTCAGTGCTCTGCTAAAGCCTGACCTAGGCCAGGAGGCAAGCCTACATATACATATATCTGTGGAGCATAGCCTCTGGCCCTACCCAACTCATGTGGCCAAGCAGCAACCTCAGAGGCCTCATCCAGCCTGGGAACCCAGCATCCAAACCCGCCCAACTAGATTCAAAACAACAGTACTGTCCAACCAGGGAAGAAACCTGTAATCCTGCCTGACCAAAGATGATTGCAAAACTCTGCCTGATGGCAGCATCCATCCAGTGGTCTCACCAGACCATGGAGCACAGCCAGCACTACCCATTTGACCACAGAGAGCAGGAAGCCACCTAGCCCATCTAGAGAGCCTGATACCAAAACCTGCCTTTCCCAGGTTTGCTACCAGCTCGCCCATCCAGGATTCTAGGCCAGACTAAATAGTAAAGATCTACCACCATCAAAGCATGCCTGCAAAGGCTGGAAAAAGTAGCTATCTCCTCAAATGTATAGGCATCAATGTAAGAACACAAAGATTATTATAAATCAAGGAAATATGATACCACCAAAAGAAACTAATAAACTTCAATAATTGACCCAGAAGAAAAGAAAAGCTATATAATGATTGACAAAGAATTTAGAATAATCCTTTTAAAGTTCAGGGAACTCCTAAAAATATTAATAGAAAACTAAATGAAATTTGGAAAACTCAATGCATAAAAAATGAGTCTGACAAAGAAATATAACAAAAAATAGAAAACCTAGAGATAAAAAATACAATAACTAAATGGAAAATTTTCCATAGAAACCTTCAACAGCAGAGTGATCAAATAGAAGAAACAATGAGTGAGCTAAAAAATAGGACATCTGAAATTATTCAACTAGAATAGCAAAAAGAAAAAAGAATGAAAAAAATAAAGAGGGCCCATGGTAATCATGAGACACCATTAAGGGAACTCACTTTCATATAATAGAAATTGAGGAGAAGAAGACAGAGAGAAAAAAAACCTACAAACCATATTTAAGTACATAATGGCTGAAATTTTCCCAAATCTGGGGCAAGACAGCAACATCCAGGTACAGGGAGCTCAGATCACCAACCAAATTCAAACCTAAGAGGAGTTCACCACAGCACGTTGTAATCAAATTTTTAAAAATTTAAGATAAAGAATACAGAAAGCAGCAAAAGATAAGAAGCATATCATATTCAAAAAGGTCTAATACACCTTTCAGCAGATTTCTCAGCAAAAACTTTGCAGGCCAGAGAAGAATGGAGAGATACATCCAAAGTGCTGGGGAAAACAACTGCCAATCAAGGATATTTTAGCCAGCAAAACTATCCAGAATTAAGTGATAAATAAAATCTTTCCCAGGAAAACAAAACCTAACACAGTTCATCATCATGAGGCCTGTGCTATAGGAATTGCTAAAGTACTTTTTAGGCTGAAATAAAAGCTAATTAATAACAAAAAGACACACAAAAGTAAAAAAATTCAATAATATAAGTAATACATAGTCATATTCAGCATTCTCAAATACTGTTACAGTGATGTGGAAAGCATTTGTATCCCTACTATGTGAGTTAAAAGACAAAAGTTTTAAAAACAACTGTATCTACAATAAATGATTCAAGAATACAATTTATCAAACAAAGGTAAATCTTGATATCAAAATTATAAAAAATGGGAGGGGAGCATATAAGTGTAGAGTTTCTGTATGTGAGTAAACTTAAGTTGTTATCAGCCTAAAGTAGCCTGTTATAAGGATAAGACGTTTTATGTAAACCTCATGGTAGCCACAAAGCAAAAACCTGTAGTAGTTGTGCAAAATACAAAAAGAAAGGATTGAAATTGAAAGCATACCACCACAGAAAACCATAAAACTGTTCCTGAACCAAACTGAGGGTCAGGCTGCTATTTCTTGTGGCTCAATAACGAGATGCAGATGAACTGAGGAGGAAGAGTTTTATTTCTGTAACTGGTTATAGGGACAAGACCTGGAAAATATCACCAGACCAACTCAAAATTACAAAGTCTTCCAGAGCTTATATACCTCCTAAGCTGTATGTCCACGTGTAAGCGTGGATTCATCTAAAGACATAAGTGATTAACTTCTTTTAATCTATAACTAAGATCTGAGTCCTGAAGACCTTCCTCTGGAGCCTCAGCAAATTTCCTGATGGGTAAATTTACTCAGTATATTTACTAAATGGGTCCGAGTGCTGACGTGATTACCCTTATCTTGTCTCCTGCTAAATCATGGAGGTTTGGGGAGTTTCTACAGACTGCCAATAAAACTTGTTGCATCTTAAACAGATCCTGTTAAGAATTGCTTTATTTTGTCATCCTTTAAGGCCCAGAAAAGGCCTAGGCAAAACTCTTAGTGAGCTTCTATTACATTCCAGCCTTTGTATCAGGGCACTGGCCCTTTCAGCTTCTAATATTTAACTTAGTCACTCAGTCAGTGCTGAAACAGTTGTTATGGAGTTCTGTGTTGTAGTGAGACCTGGCCTGTCGCAAAACCGCAAAGACAGCAAGAGAGGAAGAAAGAAACAAAAGACATGCAAAACAGTCTAACACATTACTCACAATAGCCAAGACAGGGAATCAGCCTAAGTGTCCATTAACAAATGAATGGATACAGAAAATCAGGCATATGTACACAACGGAATACTATTCAGCCTTAAAAAACGAAAATTCTGTCATCTGTGACAACATGAACGAATTCAGGGGACATTAAGCCAAGTGAAATAAGCTACACACAGAAAACAAATATCACATGATCAACTTAGATGGGGAATCTTAAATAGCTGAATTCATAGAAGCACAGAGTAGGATGATGCTTACCAGAGGTTGGCCCAGGGTGAAAGGGGGCAGGGGAAGGGGGTGTAGCAAGTTGGTGAGGGAGAAAATGGAGAATTGTTGATCAAAGGGTACAAACTTTTAGATAGGGAAGAGAAATAGGTTGCAAGATCTGTTGCACAGCAGAGTAACTATAATCAATAATAATGTATTAGCTGGGCATGGTGGCTCACGCCTGTAATCCCAGCACTTTGGGAGGCTGAGGCGGGTGGATCACAAGGTCAGGAGATCGAGACCAAGGTGAAATCCCATCTCTACTAAAAATACAAAAAAAACTAGCCAGGCGCGGTGGCGGGCGCCTGTAGTCCCAGCTACTCGGGAGGCTGAGGCAGGAGAACGGCGTGAACCCGGGAGGTGGGGCTTGCAGTGAGCCGAGATTGTGCCACTGCACTCCAGCCTGGGTGACAGAGCGAGACTCCGTCTCAAAAAAATAAATAAATAAAAATGATGTATTATATATTTCAAAATTACTAAGAGAGTACATTTCAAATGTCTCACCACAAAAAAAGGATAGGTAAGCAAGGTGATGAATATGTTGATTAGCTTGATTTAATCATGCCACATTGTATACAGATATCGTAACATGACACTGTACCTTATAAATGTATAAATAGATTTGTCAATAACATTGACAAAATAAATGAGAAAATATAACAAAATTAAAAGAGACTTATAGATTAAAAGGGTTAAGAATATAAATGCCAAATGCAATGTGAACACCTTGTTTGGACACTGATTCAAACAAACGTAACTTTCAAAAAGTGTTTTTGAAGTAATTAAGGAAATGGAATATGAACTGGGTATAAAATAATGTTAAGACAGTATTGTTCATTTTGCTAGTAAGGTAACGGCAGTGTGATTGTGTTTTTTAAAATGTCCTTATATGTCAGGGATGCATAATAAACTAGTAACATAAGTCAGATGACAGGATATTAGAGACTCTAAAATATAAAATATACCAGCAAAATTTAACACTACCACCAGCAATAGTAGCAATGGTAGTTGTAGTGGAGATGAAAAATAAAGCAAACAAAATATTTATAGTGTGGAAACTGTAAAACATGTATATTAAGGTTCACTTTCTTTTTCTCTCTACTTCTGTAATGTTTGAAAATTTCCATAATAACAAATAATTTAAGCCTCAAATCATTTGGAAGCATGTCTCATGAGTTAGGTGGTGATTAAAATGTGTTATTCTATTTTGGTCAAAAACAATGCCTGTCCCTACTATAATAAGCAGTTTTCCTGTGTGTTATTGAAGGCAATTTCAGAAGAGAAGAACTGGGTTTGAATTATCATTCTGGGTGATCTTGGCCACTATGTCTCTGCATACCTTGTTTTCCTTATAGGTTAACTAAGAAAGTTAAATTATTGGATCACCAAAGTCTTTTCCAGCACATTTCTAGAGCTGTTTTACTTAACGACAGATTATTAGATAAGGGAATAGCTTTTTATGGCCATAATAATCCTTTGAATATGTAAGTATTCATTTTCAAAATAATTTTTTAAAACAGCTTCATTACCTGTAATGACTATATTTAATATTTGACCACAGCAATTATACAAGGTCAGAAATATTCAAAACCAATTAATTCCATGAACAACAGTATATGAGAAAACTGCTTCAATTTATTGTATTCTAGTCAGAGTGAACCTATAATGCCTAGAAATTCTTACCTGCTAATAGTTATCTAATTCTGATTGTCTGCATGACTCAGGTCGCCAGACAATAGCTTAATTTACTACAGTGAATAGACTGCTTACTCTGTTACATCTCAAAGATTCTCTAAAACACATATCTGGTACTGAATAAATTAAAAGAAACAATTTGGAGGATTTCTACTTTTCAACCAGTTATACTGATGATGTATAGTGTCCTTAACCTTGTGAATCAGATATTTGGCAGTGAATTAAACTAGCCATTATACCCCATTTTCCAAACACACAGAGGTGAAGTGAAGCTATCGGGATAATCCATTATTGGGTTTGGTTTTTTATATGATTTGGCTGTGTCCCCACCCAAATCTCATCTTGAATTGTAGTTCCCATAATTCCCATGTGTTGTGGGAGGGACCCAGTGGGGAGCAGTTGAATCATGGAGGCGGTTTCCTCCATATTGTTCTCATGGTAGTAAATAAGTCTTATAAGATCTGATGGTTTTATAAGGGGAAACCCCTTTCGCTTGGTTCTCATTCTCTCTCTTGCCTGCTGCCATGTAAGACATGCCTTTCACCTTCCACCATGATTGTGAGGCCTCCCCAGATGTGAAACTGTGAGTCCATTAAACCTCTTTTTCCTTATAAATTACCAAGTCTCAGGTATGTCTTTATCAGCAATGTGAAAACAAACTAATACAGTTTTTCTGTTTTGTTTTTATTTTTTCATTCTCTTGCTACCCTTTTTTGCCACAATTCCATTCTATACTTCATCAGTTCCTAGGAACTTTTCCAATGTAGTCAAACAAATCACTCCTTAAGAGTAATGTTTCTATACCCTTTCTCTTGATAATTTTACTTAATTCAATAGCTAAAATACCACTGGCATAATTTGATTCTTAAACTATTTTTATAATGCACAGCTATTGTTAGTATCTGGTGTTGTCCTTTTTACTTAAGCTGATTATTAAACTAGAAGTCACTGTTTTTAAACACGGGAGGAAATATAACTTGCAATCAGTAAAGTAATTAAATATTTGTATTGGGATATGGCAAATGTAATTAACCTCAACTCTAAATAGATTTAAACCTAAAATATTTGTGTAATTAACTTAAAAAATAAAATTGCAATTATCTGACTCAATTACTCAATATGAGTACTTTTCCCGCTTAATTGCAAATAATGAACTAACCTGTCAATAATTGTACACATTAAAACATGTCAGATCTGGAAGAGAATAGAATTTGATGCTGAAGTTTTTAACTTTTTAGAAGTATCTCTGTTTTCTTGCTCCGACTTAGGAAGAACATAATCACATTTGGATTTAGAATTTTGAGAAAGTTTAGGCAATTGCCTTTTATTTAAGCCCTTTCAAGGTAAAACTATTTATTGTGTTGAGGAAATTAGAGGTCTGATGAATTTGAAACAAAGCATTGCTTTTGAATTCCTTCATGAATTTCACATCAGAGTATAAAATTCCTACTAGATAATCTTGCATTTAAATGTGTAAACTTTCCTTGAAATAAACTTCCCGATACAAGCGATCATTATCACTTTCAAAAGCCCTTTGGGACACAGCTTGAAATTTTTTTATACTTTAATTGCTCAACCAAAAAAATATATACTTCAGCCTCCAGCAGGCCACCACATTGTGTATCTTCAAGCAACATCATGGCATTCGGTGCCTAGAAATGATGTTCCTGGGGCTGTGCTGCAAGGCTGTGTGAAGTGCTCCACTTCAGGCCAACATATGTTCCATTTAATCAAAATGCTCTACCAAGAGGCAACACTCAATAGGTATTTGTTAATTCACTAGTAGTTCTTGTAGCAGTAGATTATTTGAATGTTGGTGGAATATTAGAAGACTCAGATACCAGAATTTCTTTTTTTTTTCTTTTTTTTGAGACGGAGTCTGGCTCTGTCGCCCAGGCTGGAGTGCAGTGGCCGGATCTCAGCTCACTGCAAGCTCCGCCTCCCGGGTTCACGCCATTCTCCTGCCTCAGCCTCCAGAGTAGCTGGCACTACAGGCGCCCGCCACCTCGCCCGGCTAGTTTTTTTGTATTTTTTTTTTTTTAGTAGAGATGGGGTTTCACTGTGTTAGCCAGGATGGTCTCAATCTCCTGACCTCGTGATCCGCCTGTCTCGGCCTCCCAAAGTGCTGGGATAACAGGCTTGAGCCACTGCGCCCGGCCTAAGTACAAAGTGAGTAGATATTTGACAATCTTTGAATTCATTTGTTAGGGGAAGATTACTAAACGAGATTTGTAATTCAAATCCACAGTGTGAGAGTAGGCATTGACCACGCAAATAAAATAACTACCAAAATTCTGTTTTGCCCTTGGAGAAAGACCTAATTAATAACCACTTCAATGTCTAGCACAAAATAAAGCTTTCTATAAGTGCCTTCTTCTTAACAAAATATTGTCATAGACCTCTTAATCTTTTCTTTCCCTTTTCAGCAATAATTTGGTATTATTATCAATATTGGCATTTTTTATGATGATTATACATTGGATTCGGAGACATCCAATAGCTTAACCAGGTCACTGCAAGTGGTAGCCCCAAAACTGATATCCATGCCTTCTAATTCCAAGACTTGAGTACACTCTATCCCAAACCTCAAATTCTATTTGAGCCAGTCTTTAATTCTATAACCTGATTTCCAGTCACTTGAAAGTAAGAGCACAATGAAAAGAAAACTAGGTTACTTAAAATAATTGTGATAAAGAAAACTGCCAAAAATAAAGATATGCAAGTCTTTTTTCCCACCTACTGATTTGAAAGTTTATAAAATGAAGGGTATGAAACAAGGAGCCTCCAGGTTGGCTTTCTCATTAACAAACTTTTTCCCCTTCAGTGACTGGCAACAGTTTGTGGAGAAACAGAATAGTAGAACTGGAAGCATTCTTTAGAGTTGAAATTTATTCCAAAAACCTGAGTTCTCACCTCTAGGTCCCCCTTAAACTCCTCTACCCTTCACCTTCTCAGATCTCCTCCTGGGCTGAGATTCCCAAGCCACAGCCTTCCGTAAGGAGGGGTTGTAGCACGTGGGAGCTCGAAGAAGGCACAGGGCTGTGGCCGGATGTGCCAGCAGGTTGGTGTTTAGGAAAAGAGGAGGCTGAGGGAAAGCACTGTTTTCCCAGGGAGCAGGCACCAGCCCTGGTTCCTAGATTCCTCTTCCCTAAGTCCCTCCTGGCAACCCTTCAGTTTAGCACCCTCTTTATTCTCAGATCCTCCCACTCTCTAGATTTCATCCCTTCCATCCCTGGGCCCAAACTCTTTTTCAAAAGAAGTGCCAGAAAGCGCAGCTCTGTCTGCCCCTCCCCTGTTCCCACAAACTCTTTCCCTCTTTTTTCCTGAACCCCCCAGCCTGAGAACCGCATCCTCTGCCCTGGCCTCTCTACAGACTGCACCTTATTCTCTCCTGGCCATTGCCTTCACCACTGGCATGCATTCCTCATATACTTACCTCAGTTAAAAGGAAAGAGAATGAGAGAGAGCCTTTTAAAAAAATATTAGCTTAGAAATAAACAAATATTAAGCCACATCTATAATAATGGGATATGACCAAAAAATGAAAGATATGTATATAACTGAAGTCAGGAAACACTGAACTAATCTGTCGTCTTTGGAAAAACTGAAAGCTAGTGATGCTACAGGAATTGCTCAAAGTCACAAAAGGGATTAGTACCAGAGGCTGAGCTATCCTTAGCATTTTTGCAGTGTGTCTCTGAAAGCAGAGATGCATTCAGAATAGCTGTGTTTATTCCACACAAGAAGACATAGCATGCCTATTATAAAGAGGCCCAGTTTCCCACTCATTTGGACATACTTTAATGTCCTTTGTTTAAAGACTTCCTAGCTTCTATTCCCCCATTTTCAATCACAGCTTCAAACCGTAGAAAAGCTACTTGTTAAAAATTTGGGGAAAGACCCCAGGGACACAGGCAGGTGAACAACACATACTGGGGCCTGTCACGGGGTGCAGTGGGAGGAAGAGCATCAGGAAAAATAGCTAATGCATGCTGGGCTTAACACATAGGTGATTGGTTGATAGGTGCAGCAAACCTCTGTGGCACACGTTTACCTGTGTAACAAACTTGCACATCATGTACATGTACCCCAGAATTTAAAATAAAATTAAATTAAATTTAAAAAAAAGATTTGGGGAAAGAAATGTGGCTAGCAAAATATTACCTTCAGTAGGCCCTATTAGTATCTTTTGAATTTATCGGTATAAACACACACAACACACATACACAATAGCACACACAACACACACACACACACACGACTCAGAGAGTTACCTCGTTGATAGATTTAAGTAAGAAAAGAAAACTGCATCTTTTTTCTTGTGGTGAGAAAACTGAATTGGGGACTAAATCATAATGGGGCTCTTCAAAAATGCTGAACAACAATATTTGAAATTTTTACACAGACCTCCAAATGCTGCAGTCATTCCACTGTAAAAATTTAGTCAATTTTTTTTTCTAAGAAAGAAAGTAAAGATAATAAAGACCTGTTACCTAATTCTGGGCTGAGGCTGAATCACTGTGTAAACACACTTCAACTACCGGCCTGCTTTCTCAAGGGTGAATCAATTGCTTTGAACAATGAATGTAGTGAGTTCTTTCAAATTTTATCCTGCAGAATAGTACCACTCATCATTGTTCTGTGAAAGCATGAATATAAAGAGTCAATATCTTCTGGGTTTGTTGGCTATCTTCTGTTTTGGAATTTGAATTTGTCCAGCAGGCCTATAAAAATGAGCAACAAAGAGAAAAGGAGAGTTCGCATGATGTCATGAAGGCACAAACAACAAGGAACTCGGAGACCTGGATTCCCTCTGTGGCCAAAACCACATAAAATTCCAAAAGCAATGGAAAAAGAAAATTTACACACTTATTCACACACAAAAAAAAATGCAATGAACTAGCCAGGTGCAGTGGTTCATGCCCGTAATCCCAGCACTTTGGTAAGCCAAGGTGGGGGGATCACCTGAGGTCAGGAGTTCGCGACCAGCCTGGCCAACATGGTGAAACCCCGTCTCTACTAAAAATTTAAAAATTTGCTGGACATGGTAGCAGGTGCCTGTAATCTCAGCTACTCGGGAGGCTGAGGCAGGAGGATCGCTTGAACTCAGGAGGCGAAGGTTGAAGGGAGCTAAGACCACGCCATTGCTCTCCAGTCTGGGTGACAGAGCAAGACTCCGTCTCAAAAAAAAAATGCAATGAACTAATTTCACAGCTTTTCTTTTTCAACAAAACTCTGCTTTCAGGAAAAAACTAGAGCACTACTGTTCCACTGTCCCCTCAATCACTTAGTAACCAGCCTTAAGCAACTCATTTAAGTTTTATCAACTGCCGCTTCTCCCCATGCACTTGTAAAATAAGAGTGTGCTACTATTACCTACTGTTCATATGAGAATTAGATGAGATAATACATCTAAAGCATTTAGCAATATGCCTGGCATGAAGTAAGATCTAAAAAAAGATGGCTATTATTTTGACTATATGACAATGACGTGTTGCTGAAAGATAGCTTGAAAATTACTCAAATTAGCTTATGTGTGGTAAGAAATAAAGGGAAAGATAAAAAGGTTTAAAAGTAATAATAATAAACAAGGAACAACATTCCCCTTTCTTTAGGATTTTGTTGAACAATGATTCCAGGTTTAGAAATAGTCCGTAGCTAACGCCAAAGAGTGTTTTCTTAACTATTCTCATGAAACTCAATCATTCCTCATACTCATGAACCCTTTATTGACCTAGGTAGACTAGGGTTACCAACTTTGGCAAATAAATATTCTGGAGGCCCAATTATATTTGAATTTCAGGTAAACAATGACTTTTTTAGTATAAGTACAGTATTCCATTAAATAGCTGAAACATATCTTTACTAAAAAAATTATTAGTTATATGTCTGAAATGCAAATATAATTGGGCATCTTGTATTTTATCTGAGAATCCCAATGAACACCTGGACTCCAAAAACCAGGAAAATCTAGATGGTGCACCCAGAGCAACCCTCAAAGACCACAAGCGTGAGCCTGGTGGCTGATGAGAATATTTTTTTAAATTAGAGTATCACATATACCTTCACTGGCTTGAGTGAGTTTTTTCCCTTGCAATCCAAAGGCTTGACTGCCAAAACACGTGTCTGTTTCAGTTTTTCTGTCTTAAAAGATGGAGGCGTGATACTCATAAGGCTCTTGTAAAGAGAAAATAGAAACTAAATGTGAAAGCACTTTATAAACTAGGTTTTGGGGACTTCCGGGTAAAAATACTAGATTGAACACATGCTCCCTCCAGAAACCCTGCTAAAATAACAGGATAGAAATTGTTTAAGGCATGAACCCAAAAGGAAAGAGAACAAAACCCAAAAGGACAGAGAGGATCCACCAGCAACAGCGACCCTTCTAAGGAGTCAGGCAGGTGAGTGAAGCTGTCTTGGACTTTTTAGACCAGACCAGCTAAATACCATGGAGTGACCATCAAATAAGAGGTGAAGAGGAGCAAGCTCCCAGCTAAGTTCTATTCAAACCTTTAACCAAGAAGATGATGAGCTATAATAAAATAGTAGTTGTCTTAACCCATTAATTTTGGGTGAATTATTACACCACACTGGAACCCATAATGGAAGACAGAATGGAATTGGTGTCATTAAGATACAGGGCTATGTAGGACACAGGTGGAGACCCATTGTTAACTAAACAAATTAGAGAAGAATTCACAAAGAAAGTGGTATCTCAGCTGGTCTTAAAGGATAAATAGGCTGGGTGCAGTGGCTCACACCTGTAATCCCAACACTTTTGGAGGCCAAGGCAGGAGGATCACTTGAGGTCAGGAGTTCAGGACCAGCCTGATCAATATAGTGAAACCCTGTTTCTGCTAAAAATATAAAAATTAGCCAGGCATGGTGGCGGGTGCCTGTAGTCCCAGCTACTCAGGAGGCTAAGACAGGAGAATTGCTCGAACCCAAGAGGCGGAGGTTGCGGTGAGCCAAGATCGCACCACTGCACTCTAGCCTGGGCGACAGAGGGAGTCTCATCTCAAAAAAATAAAATAAAATAAAATAAAATAAAATAAAATAAAATAAAATAAAAAGATAAATAGAAAACAAGAAAAACCTCAGGCAGTGTATAGCACAAGCTTAAAGAACTTCTCTTTTTCAGAGAGGTTTGGAGAGTCCCAGATACTGTCTAAAGATCCCCCAAATTATGGACAGGTCCAAGAATAAACTGAGAAGCCAAATCCCAGGTGGTAGTGGGAAAGAAGAGTAACTGCACTGAAAATACTAGCTTTGGCTGGGCGCAGTGGCTCATGCCTGTAATCCCAGCACTTTGGGAGGCCGAATTGGCCAGATCACCCAGGTCAGGAGTTCAAGACAAGCCTGGCCAACATGGCGAAACCCTGTCTCTACTAAAAATACAGAAATTAGCTAGATGCAGTGGCGTGCACCTGTAGTCTCAGCTACTTGGGATGCTGAGGCTGGAGAATCATTTGAACCCAGGAGGCAGAGGTTGCAGTGAGCTGAGACCACACCACTGCACTCCAGCCTGGGCGACA
>NW_022167357.1:0-1280 GCF_008728515.1 Papio anubis | reverse complement strand
TTTGAAATTAAACTAAATGATACCCAAGGTAGAGCATGAAAAAAAAAGAAAAAACAGGCTATGGTGTTTGAAAAACAAACAAAACCGTTTGGTTTGTTGGTTTGTTCTTAGACCTTCACAGGCTCCTAGGTCACACGTTTCAGTTTCTCAGCGAGTGACATTCTCTGCGGAAGCCATGTCAGCCTCTTGTTTGATGATGTCAGCCACAGCAGAAAGAAGCACTCCGTAGGCCCCGTGCTCAGCACCTTGGCATGAGCTCCTGCCATCTTCTGTTCATGCTCATCACAGCTCTGTGCAGTGGGCATCCTCCTGATCCCTGTGGGAGGATGGAGGATGGAGGCGGAAGGGTGAGTGACGGCAGGATCACATGAGGGGTCTCTCCCGAAGTAGGGAGGGGAACCTTCCCAGGACCTCAGTGCCCATCACGTCCTTCCTCCTCCTCCTCTGCCTCTCTGTGACTGTTTGACTCAGGCTGCAGGGACAGACGTGAGTATGTGCAGAGCCTGTGTGCACCCCTGGGAATGTGTGCTCATATTGGCAGGGAGGGATGTGAGTGTGTACAGAGCGTGTGTGCACACCTTGGGGATATGTGCTGGCATTGGCAGGGACAGATGTGAGCGCGTACAGAATGTGTGCTGGCATTGGCAGGGACAGATGTGTACAGAGTATGTGTGCACACCTCGGGGTTGTGGGTTGGTGTTGGCATGGACAGACATGAGCGTGTACAGAGCATGTGTGCACACCTGGGGGTGTGTGCTTATGTTGTTTTGTAACCGGCAAATACCTGGCCCGTTGCATCGGGCGGCCCTGCGCCCATGCTGAGTCCGTCAGTGGCCCTCGGGTTGGGGTCTCCATCTGCCCAGACAGCACTCGAGTGGCTTGAGGTTTCAGATTCTTCCTCTCCAGGTACTTGGGCCTCCTCAGGACCAAACATCAGAACCAGCCAACTGCAAACTACAAGAACGTTCAAATGCATCTTCAGTAGGAAAAACAAAAGCAATTGGAAAAATTTTCCAACGTGACCCCGTGGTTAAGCCGTTAGATACTCCAGCCAACAGATTGAGTCACTTTAAAATTACACCAATTAAAATGGTTGTGAGAGTTGCAGAGCTTTACCGCTAAACCTTGAAATAATTGAAGCATTCTGCTCCACTTGCTTACAAACTAGGGTTGGGGATACCTTTCAGTCCAAAGTAGCAACCTTCTAAATCCAGCTTAGATGCGAGGCTCCCACTGACACAGGAAGAGACAGTGGCCCTTGATTATTCTCCTGTGTTCAG
>NW_022167356.1:0-1280 GCF_008728515.1 Papio anubis | reverse complement strand
AACAGTATGGCGATTCCTCAAGGATCTAGAACTAGATGTACCATATGACCCAGCCATCCCATCACACACCAGGGCCTATCATGGGGAGGGGGGAGGGGGAGGGATTGCATTGGGAGTTATACCTGATGTAAATGACGAGTTGATGGGTGCTGACCAGTTGATGGGTGCAGCACACCAACATGGCACAAGCATACATATGTAACAAACCTGCATGTTATGCACATGTACCCTGGAAATTAAAGTATAATAATAATAATAAAAATAAATAAATAAATAAATAAATAAAACTACAAAAAAAAATAGAGTTAGATAGTGCCTCCCTCTAGAGCATATGCCAAGTAAGCCAATTGGCCACAGAATATTCAGATTCCTAAGGCCCATATTTTGTCATACGTCTCACTGAGTATGCATATGCCATCTGGCTCTCTTTATATAGCTGTGTGGAAATGGGACTCAGGAAACGGATACGAAAATATTTAGTATTCTAGCTGCTGCTATTCCTGTGAGCAATAAGTTGCCCTATTGCTATGAGTGATAAACTATCCTTTGACTCTGATCCACAAGTCTTGTGTCTTCTTCCAGCATCCATGAAACTGTGGCAGACCAACTTGTCTAACAGTAGGTAAAATTTTAAAACCTACACAGATATTTGCAAAGAAGTCTCCCAAATTGTCTGCTAATTGATATTTTTAAGTTTAATGACAATCCTCATGCATTTAATAATTTATTGGTTGACTTATTTAAATTAAAGAAATTTACAGCCCCAGCTATTTTGGGTTAGATTTAGTCCACTTCCTACAAATCTTGATGCAAAAATTTTCCTAAATTAGAATGGATTTAGATATTGGGTAGCTATAAGCAAATTAATTAGCTCATTTATGTAAGAAAAGGAAAGAAGGAAGGAAGGAAGGAAGGAAGGAAGGAAGGAAGGAAGGAAGGAAGGAAGGAAGGGAGGGAGGGAGGGAGGAAGGAAGGAAGAAAGGAAGGAAGGGTGGGAGGGAGGGAGGAAAGGAAGAAAGGAAGAAAAGGAAGGAAGGAAGGAAAAAGAGAGAAAGAACGAAAAAGAAAGAATGAAAGGAAGAAAGAATGAAAGAGAAAGAAAGAAAGGAAAGAAAGAAAGAAGAAAGAAAGAAAGAAGAAAGAAAGAAAGAAAGAAAGAAAGAAAGAAAGAAAGAAAGAAAGAAAGAAAGAAAGAAGAAAGACAGAAAGAAAGAGAGAAAGAGGGAAGGGAAGGGAGAAAGAGAGAGAGGAAGGAAGGAAGGAAGGAAGGAAGGAAGGAA
>NW_022167355.1:0-1281 GCF_008728515.1 Papio anubis | reverse complement strand
GTTTCAGGGACAACAGACTTCCCGATCCTAGGCCATGCTGGTCCATAACTGGATCAGGCTGACTCTCCTTCCCCCACACTGCGGGTGTAGACAGAGACAAGAAAGAGAAGTCAGAGACACAGAGAAACTGTGATTTCCTTGAGGTCACTAAAGTATTTAATGGCAGAGTTCAGACCTGACCTGAGGGGCAACAAAAGACACCCCCTCAAATCCATGGGGAGCAGAGTCTGTCTGAGTCAGATCCCAGATTTCCTGGGGCTTTCACGGTGCCAGGTGTGTACACTGAGCTAGGACGGGTTTCCCAGGGTCCTGTGTGGTCACACAACTCAACAATACAGACCAGAAAGCAGTGGGCAGTAGGCTGAATTTGGCTGGCGGGTGTTTTCTGTTTGGCCTGCACAGTGTTTAACTTGTTATTATAGGAAATTCAAACATGCAGAGAGAATTGTACCATCAACAACACACACCGATGACTCTGCTCCAACAACGATCAACTCAGGCCTATCTTGCTTCATCCTATACCCTCCCTCGCTTACTTCCCTTCCCACCTTCAGATATGTGGAAGCAAATCCAGAGATACCATTCCATTGCAAATATTTCACTGTGTATCTCTATAATATGGGAATTTGGAGAGTTTCATTTGAGACAGGGTCTCCCTTTGTTGCCCAGGCTGGAGTGCAGTGGTGTGACTGTGGCTCACTACAGCCTCGACCTCCCAGGCTCACGTGATCCTCCCACCTCAGCTTTCCAACTAACTGGTTAAAGGTGTTCACCACCACATCTGGCTAATTTTTAAATTTTTTGTAGAGATGGGGGTCCCACTATGTTGCCCAGGCTGGCCTCAAACTCCTGGGCTCAAATGATTGTTTTGCCTCGGCCTCCCAGTGTGCTGGGATTATGGATGTGAGCCACTGTGCCCAGCCAGGAACTTTTACTTAATCTGTTTTGACAAAAATTTTCCTCCAAGAAATTAGAAAATGTTACAGAAAAAAAAATCCAGGTTTCTATCTCATCTTAAATATGTGGAGGCTCTGCCAATCCTGGGCCCAGATGGTAATCACTGGTTAGCGCTGAGTAGATGTTGACTTTTCAGGTGAGGGGTGTGACGTCTACTTTGCCACAGTCCCCACCACTCCCTACCTGGCTGTCTCACCCATACACATCACCTGCCTGGCTCCTTTAGGCATTTAATTTGGGTAGGAAATTGACCTAAAGGAGATATTAGAGAAGACATTAAAAACTTGAAGAATGTGAAAATCAGCCAGGAGATAGAACTGTGCT
>NW_022167354.1:0-1281 GCF_008728515.1 Papio anubis | reverse complement strand
TTTTGTATTTTTTAGTAGAGACGGGGTTTCACTGTGTTAGCCAGGATGGTCTCGATCTCCTGACCTCGTGATCCACCCGTCTCGGCCTCCCAAAGTGCTGGGATTACAGGCTTGAGCCACCACGCCCGGCCTAGCTTTATTTTCTAAATTTTATTTGAGATGGAGTCTTCCTCTGTTACCCAGACTGGAGTGCAGTGGCACAATCTCGGCTCACTGCAACCTCCGCCTCCCAGGTTCAAGTAATTCTGTCTCAGCCTCTCCAGTAACTGGGACTACAGGTGCACACCACCAGGCCCAGCTAATTTTTGTATTTTTAATAGAAACAGAGTTTCACCATATTGGTCAGGTTGGTCTTGCACTCCTGACCGCAGATGATCTACCCACCTTGGCCTCCCAAAGTGCTGGGATTACAGGCTGAGCCACCGTGCCTGGCGATTTTTTTTTTTTTTTTTTTAGATGGAGTCTTGCTCTGTCGCCCAGGCTGGGGTGCAATGACATGATCTCAGCACACTGCAACCTCTGCCTCCCAGGTTCAAGCGATTCTCTTGCCTCAGGCTCTCAAGTAACTGGGAGTACAGGCACATGCCACCACGCCCAGCTAATTTTTGTATTTTTAGTAGAGGCGGGGTTTCACCAGGTTGGCCAGGCTGGTCTTGAACTCCTGACCTCAGATGATCCACTCACCTCTGCTTCCCAAAGT
Source organism: Papio anubis (assembly GCF_008728515.1). NCBI lineage: Eukaryota > Metazoa > Chordata > Mammalia > Primates > Cercopithecidae > Papio > Papio anubis. Next base: position 581 of record NW_022167354.1, on the reverse strand, counting down.
GCTGGGATTACAGGCGTGAACCACTGCACTGGGCTTGTTTTTTTTTTTCTTCTTTTTTCTTTTTGAGACGTAGTTTCGCTCTTGTTGCCCAGGCTGGAATGCAATGGTGCGATCTCGGATCACTGCACCCTCCACCTCCTGGGTTCAAGTGATTTTTCTGCATCACACTCCCGAGTAGCTGGGATTACAGGCATGTGCCACCATGCCCAGCTAATTTTGTATTTTTAGTAGACACAGGGTTTCGCCACATTTGTCAGGCTGGTCTTGAACTCCTGACCTCAGGTGATCCATCCGCCTCAGCCTCCCATAGTGCTGGGATTACAGGCATGAGCCACCGTTCCCAGCCCATATTTTCTGAATTTTCTACAGTAAACCTTTGTACCTAGTAAGAGGCACTTTGCTAGGTACTGAGAATGCAGTGTTGAGCACATATCTTGTTTCTTCGATCGTACATTAGTTTTTGTACTTTATTATTTCTGTCCTACTTTATTTATGGTTTTATTCCCTTCCTTCCTTCCTTCCTTCCTTCCTTCCTTCCTTCCTTCCTTCCTTCCTTCCTTCCTTCCTTCCTTCCTTCTTTC
>NW_022167353.1:0-1282 GCF_008728515.1 Papio anubis | reverse complement strand
TTTGCTTTGTCTCAGACCACAGCAATCCCTAGTCTGCTCACAGGAGAGCCTTGAGTAAAGGAATACAGGAACCTAGCATTTGCAGCCAGTTGAACAGACACAAGGAATAATGACTGTTGATTAATTCTACCATCCATACTTTCATCCATTATGTTACTTGGGGAAAAAAAGAAAGAAAATTATCTTAAATTTATATATGACATGATAGTATTCCTTAATAATTGAAGAGACTCATTTTAAAAGTACTGTTATGATGAATTCAAGTGAATGTGATTTGGTGACTGGATACAAGGCAATTATACAAAGATCACCATACTGGTTTGTTGTCATTGTGCTGGTTGTTGTTTTTCCTGCAGCAGTCAGAAATTTTTTTTTTTTCTTTGAGATGGAATCTTGCTCTGTTTCCCAGGCTGGAATTCAGAGGCGTGATCTCGGCTCACTGCAAGCTCCACCTCCTGGGTTCACACCATCCTCCTGTCTCAGCCTCCCGAGTAGCTGGGACTACAGGCACCTGCCACCACGCCCGGCTAATTTTTTTGTATTTTTTAACTAGCGACGAGATTTCACCGTGTTAGCCAGGATGGTCTCAATCTCCTGACCTCGTGATCCGCCCGCCTTGGCCTCCCAAAGTGCTAGGATCACAGGTGTGAGCCAACGCGCCTGGCCCAGAATTCTTAAATGTAAACAAATAAGTCAAGCTATTTTAAACAGAAATAAAATGTGTTAAAAGATAGGAAAACTCTGGAAGGACCAGAAAATCAGGCCTGGCATTTCGTCAGAGAAAGGCCCCCAAATTACTCCACAGAGCTGGAACAGTGGAGTCACCATGGCCATCCTCCCTGGGCAGAGACGTTGCAGCTTGCCTCGTTGACCCAATGGATGTAAAGCACTGTCTGTCACAATCAGAAAATCTGCCTCTGCAGGCTTCACGTATCTGTCTCAAACCATGCCAGAATGCTTTGGTACGTCTGTCCATGTTATTAGCTTTTGAATCAAAGTCTGGAAAAGTATAACTAAGTGGCAAAGCCAGAGTCAAATGCCTAAGTTTCAGCTACAAGGGAGGCTAGGAAATTTCCATGGAGGAGATAGTCTTTACCTCTCACCATGATACATAAAGTGGGAAATTCCTCAAGCACAGGAAATATGTCCAATGCTTCTGGATGACCAAAGAGAATGAGAAATGTCTACTGTAGTTCACTCCTTTAACTGTCCAACACAGCATAGACCTTCTTCTATACTTAATCTTCCCAATCACACAACAATAATGGTCTCATCTGAAATA
>NW_022167352.1:0-1282 GCF_008728515.1 Papio anubis | reverse complement strand
ATTTGCTAATTTAGATTTTTTTTTGTTTTAAATACTTAAATTTTATTTTTTTATTTTTATTTATTTTTGTAGACACTAGTCTCGAACTCCTAGCTCAAGTGATCCTCCCACCGTGGCCTCTCAAAGTGCTGAGATTACAGGTGTGAACCACCATGCCCAGCCAATACTTAAATTTTAAACTATATAGAGCCTCTCTCTTTTTATTTATTTATTTATTTTTGAGACAGAGTCTTATTCTGTTGACCAGGCTGGAATGCAGTGGCACAATCTCGGCTCACTGTAAACTCTGCTTCCCAGGTTCAAATGATTCTCTTTCCTCAGCCTCCCAAATAGCTGAGATTACAGGCACGTGCTAACATGCCTGGCTAATTTTTGTATTTTTAGTAGAGACAGGGTTTCTCCATGTTGGCCAAGACCAGGCTGGTCTTGAACTCCTGACCTCAGGTGATCAACCCACCTCGGCCTCCCAAAGTGCTTGCATTAAAGGCATGAGCCACCTTGCCTGGCCCTCTCTCTCTCTTTTTTTAAGATGATGAGGGGATGGAGAAGTGAAGTTGGTTGAGAGGAAGGGAACATGACAAATTGAAAAACATTACCACTAGGAACTCATAAACGTATTCAAATACTGCATACCCTCCCCACAGTGTTGCTCATCCAAATATCAGCCATAAATGATGGTGCAGTTCAAGAACAACTTACAGAGAGTAGCACTTGGGAGAATTATTTCTAAACATCAATAACATAGCCATTCTTTTCCTATTTATAAGCTATTTGACAAATTCTGAGCAGAGACTGAAACAGAGGTTTCTAGAGGCAAGAGAAGTGTCTTTACTCCTTTTCCAAATTAACAGATTTTGAATACATCTTTTTTAAAAAAAGAATACAGTAGAAAATATTTGTAGTATGACCATTTAGTTGATAATTTTCACTGTAATGCCCACCAGTGAGGGTCTACATCTCATTCTCTAGACCTTGCAGTACATCAGTATTGACAGTGAATTCGTTTAAATAAAGATCCCATCCCTTTCCAACTCCTTAGCCCTAAGTACCAGACTAACCTCCTCCTCCTTTCTCCAGAATGATTTTCCCTTACCCTTCCTCCATTCTCTCCACTGTCAAACTTTTGAAAAATTCTTAACCTTTCTATTTCTTTCTTTCTTTCATTCAAAAGCACTGAGAATTATCTGTTGATATGAACTGCCACATGTATTCATCCACATTAATTCTGAAATTTTCAGAAAGGCTTCCATTTCCGCAGCTCTGGCAAAATCAAAGCCCTAAA
>NW_022167351.1:0-1282 GCF_008728515.1 Papio anubis | reverse complement strand
AGTTTAAATCTAAAAGGAGTTCAAATTCATACTGGTGTGGTTGATTCTGACTATAAAGGTGAAATTCAATTGGTTATTAGTTCCTCAATTCCTTGGAGTGCCAGTCCAGGAGACAGGATTGCTCAATTATTACTCCTACCTTATATTAAAGTTGGAAACAGTGAGATAAAAAGAACAGAAGGGTTTGGAAGCACTGATCAGACAGGAAAGGCTGCATATTGGGCAAGTCTGGTCTCTGAGAGCAGACCTGTGTGTAAGGCCATTATTCAAGGAAAACAGTTTGAAGGGTTGGTAGACACTGGAGCAGATATCTCTGTCATTGCTTTAAATCAATGGCCAAAAAATTGGCCTAAACAAAAGGCTGTTACAAGACTTGTCGGCGTAGGCACAGCTTCAGAAGTGTATGAAAGTACAATGATTTTACATTGTTTAGGACCAGATAATCAAGAAAGTACTGTTCAGCCAATGATTACTTCAATTCCTGTTAATCTATGGGGTCGAGATTTGTTACAGCAATGGGGTGCGGAAATCATTATGCCCGCTCCATTATACAGCCCCACGAGTCAAAAAATCATGACTAAGATGGGATACATACCAGGAAAGGGATTAGGAAAAAGTGAAAATGGCATTAAAGTCCCAATTGAGACTGAGAAAAATCAAGAAAGAAAAGGAATAGGGTATCCTTTTTAGGGGCGGCCGCTGTAGCGCCTCCTAAACCCATTCCATTAACTTGGAAAACAGAAAAACTGGTATGGGTAAATCAGTGGCCGCTACCGAAGCAAAAACTGGAGGCTTTACATTTATTAGCAAAGGAACAATTAAAAAAAGGACACATTGAGCCTTCATTCTCACCCTGGAATTCTCCTGTATTTGTAATTCAGAAAAAATCAGGCAAATGGCGAATGTTAATGGACTTAAGAGCCGTAAATGCTGTAATTCAACCCATGGGGCCTCTTCAACCCGGATTGCCCTCTCCGGCCATGATCCCAAAAGACTGGCCTTTAATTATAATTGATCTTAAGGATTGCTTTTTTTACCATTCCTCTGGCAGAGCGAGATTGTGAAAAATTTTCCTTTACTATACCAGCCATAAATAATAAAGAACCAGCCACCAGGTTTCAGTGGAAAGTATTACCTCAGGGAATGCTTAATAGTCCAACTATTTGTCAAACTTTCGTAAGTCAAGTCCTTCAACCAGTTAGAGACAAATTTTCAGATTGTTATATCATTCACTATATTGATGATATTTTATGTGCTGCAGAAACAAGAGAAAAATTAATTG
>NW_022167350.1:0-1282 GCF_008728515.1 Papio anubis | reverse complement strand
TCTTCAAAGGGATCCGAAATATCTGTTCTCAGATATTTCGGATCCCTTTGAAGACTATAGGGCCAAAGGAAATATCCTCCGATAACAAAGAGAAAGAAGCTTTCTGAGAAACTTCTTTGTGTTCTGTGAAATCATCTCACAGAGTTACAGCTTTCCCCTCAAGAAGCCTTTCGGTAAGACAGTTGTTGTGGAATTTGCACAGTGATATTTGGAACCCCTAGAGGGTTATAGTGAAAAAGGAAATATCCTCAGATGAAATCTGGAAAGAAGGTTTCTGAGAAACTGCTTTGTGTTCTGCTAATTCATCTCACAGAGTTACATCTGTATTTCGTGGATCTCTTTGCTAGCCTTATTTCTGTGGAATCTGAGAACAGATATTTTGGATCCCTTTGAAGACTATAGGGCCAAAGGGAATATCCTCCGATAACGAAGAGAAAGAATCTTTCTGAGAAACTTCTTTGTGTTCTGTGAAATCATCTCACAGAGTTACAGCTTTCCCCTCAGGAAGCCTTTCGCTAAGACAGTTCTTGTGGAATTGGCAAAGTGATATTTGGAAGCCCATAGAGGGCTATGGTGAAAAAGGAAATATCCTCCGATGAAACCTGGAAAGAAGCTTTCTGAGAAACTGCTTAGTGTTCTGTTAATTCATCTCACAGAGTTACATCTGTATTTCGTGGATCTCTTTGCTAGCCTTTATCTGTGGAATCTGAGAACAGATGTTTTGAATCCCTATTAAGACTATAGGGCCAAAGGAAATATCCTCCGATAACGAAGAGAAAGAAGCTTTCTGAGAAACTTCTTCGGGTTCTGTGAAATCATCTCACAGAGTTACAGCTTTCACCTCAAGAAGCCTTTCGCTAAGAGAGTTCTTGTGGAATTCGCAAAGTGATATCTGGAAGCCCATAGAGGGCTACTGTGAAAAAGGAAATATCCTCCAATGAAACCTGGAAAGAAGTTTTCTGAGAAACTGATTAGTGTTCTGTCAATTTATCTCACAGAGTTACATCTGTATTTCGTGGTTCTCTTTGCTAGCGTTATTTCTGTGGAATCTGAGAACAGATATTTCGGATCCGTTTGAACACTATAGGGCCAAAGGAAATATCCTGCGATAACAAAGAAAAGGAAGCTTTCTGAGAAACTTGTTTGTGTTCTGTGAAATCATCTCACAGAGTTACAGCTTTCCCCTCAAAAAGCCTTTCGCTAAGACGGTTCTTGTGGAATTCGCAAAGTGATATCTGGAAGCCCATAGAGGGCTATGGTGAAAAAGGAAATATCCTCAGAT
>NW_022167349.1:0-1283 GCF_008728515.1 Papio anubis | reverse complement strand
CCTGCCCTGGAAGACCCCCCACACCCAGTGGCTCTGATCCACTGTAGAGCAGCCAGGGCCCCCGTTGCTCACACCCTCTGGCCTGAGGATGACTGGCATTGTGGCTGGGTTTGGGGATCAGGGTTGGGGGTGGGCCTTGCCCTCAGCAGCCCCCATTCCCACTCTGACCCCTTTTCAATCTTCCTCCTCTTGTGGGCTCTATCCTTGGACCCTCCCAGCTCCTCACACCGGATGACTTTCTAAATATCCAGAAATCACTTTTTACATTACCAGCTTCGGGGCTAGGAGTGCCTAGAGCAGACCAAGAAGGCTATGCCAGGCAGGGCTCTGCCTCCCAGACTTCTGAGAAGGCAGAATCTGGGCCCAGAAGTTCCTGTGGGACCAGACAGCTAGGGCTAGAAGCATCTGGGTGGGCTCCGTGAGGAGGGGAGGCAGGTTTCAGATCAGGGCATGCAGAGGCAGTGAGCCCGAGGGAGGAGGCAGGTGGACAGATGGAGTGAGCCTACAGAGGGAAGGAGGTACTGACTGAGGTCTGGGATGACCATCTATACCAAGAGGCCCTCTGCCTCCCCCAAGATGTGCAGACCCTGGCGCACACAGTCCCACATGAGAGCCTGGGCTGGCACCGCCCTGAAGAAGGTGGCACCCACTCTCGTGGTCAGTGGATCCAGCCTGGTGGGAGGATCATCCCACTTCAGGGGGCTGGGCAGCCTGAGGGGCCTAAGGGAGGTCACCTCTTCCAGCCTCCTGCCCTCAACCCCAGAACGCAGGTCGGAGCCCTGGGCCACCCAGGCCACCCTGGACCCACCAGAATTCCTCCACCACCTCTTGGTCAAAGTTTTGTAGAGGTCTGAGGACAAGGGTCAGTTGGGGGATCAGGAGAGGATGAAGAGGGTCACAGCTCTAACAAAGTCTTGTCCAGTCATCCCCCATCTTCCTGAGGCCTCTTCCCCGACCCCCCTACTTCATTCCGCCACTTCACCCATCTCGTCAGCTGACCCTGAAGTGCCCAGAGGTCAGGGCTGGTTTTGTCCTCCAAGGCCTTGGTGTAGGGCTGGCCCAGGATCTGCAGCCAAACTTCATACAGCACCAGCTCCGCCTTCTCCCCTAGAGAGATGGGGGTGGAGGTGGCATCAGCCTGCTCTCCCTCTCCTGGAAGCCCTGGGGTGGGGCGCGCACCCAAGCTCTAATGCTCCATCCAGGGGTCAGGCGCCGCTGGTCTATAAATGAGATTTTTTGCTGCCTGTTTTTGTGTGACCCATGAGCTAAGAATGACTTTTACA
>NW_022167348.1:0-41098 GCF_008728515.1 Papio anubis | reverse complement strand
CTTTTTATTATGATAGAGTTGTTTTATTAAAGAAATAGATGAAAATGGCTAAATAAAATCAAATGGCTCTAAAAGTCTTAGAGTGAAAGCAACAGTCCTGCCATTTGTTCTTTCCAGAGACACGCACTTTTCATTCTCTCAGCTTTTCCTTCTGGTAGCTGCTTTCATGGGTTTTTCCAAATTATTATTTTTTCAGTTTTTCAAGTGGGTGCATATATTAATACATGTAATTTTTAAAAGCCTCTTCTGTTTATAATGCATCCTAACAGTTCCCTGCCCCGTCCCTCCTAATCTTTCGAAGCAATGACTTTTAACTCTTTTAGCAATGTCTTCTTTCTCCTCACATAACTACTTAGTCATTTCTTCATTATTTTATACATTTTATGTGATTTCTTGAATGACAGATGAGGATTTAGCTCTTACATCATCACTATCTTTACTTTTCCTCCCGCATTGTCCCAAAGTAGTTACCAGAGTTAGGGGCTAAGCAGTCACCACATCATTATGACTATGTACATATTGCTCATTGTTGAGAAAAACAGCGTAATATGTTCTTACTTCCCATCTGGTACTTCCTTCCGCCCTAGAATTAATGACTGCCTAATCCCCTTCCCCCTTGTTTTTTTCACTTTTGCTTTATCTTCAATGAACTTCTTTCCAACTGCCCCAAATCTGGCAATAACGTATTATTATTTTTAAGAGAAGGGACCTCACTATGGTGGCCAGGCTGGTCTGGAACTCTTGGACTCAAGCCAACCTCTTGCTTTTAGCCTCCTGAGTAGCTGGAACTGCAGGCATGAGCCATTCCACCCAGCTAACCTATTAATATTTTTACTGTTTTTTTTTTTTTTAAGCCAGCTCCATAGCTGGAATATTTCCTGTGTTGGATCCTATTTGCTGGATCCGTGTCATTCTCTGGTTTGTCTCCTCCTTCATTTTGCTGGAGTATTTTCTCCAATAGCTTCCCAAGAAAGGGTCCATGGAGGTAACCCCTGAGTCTTTGCTTGCCTAAAAATGTATTATTTTACCTTCACCCTTGATTATTTGGCTGAATATAGATTTATCCGTTGAAAATCACTTTCTTTCTAGAATTCTGAAGGCATGCTTCCATTGTTTTCAGCTTTCTTTTCGAGACAGGGTCTCTTCTGTCACCCAGGCTGGAGTGCAGTGGCGCAATCACAACTCACTGCAGCCGTGACCGCGCGGGCTCAATTCATCCACCTCAGCCCCTGAGCAGATGGGACTACAGGTGGGCGCCACAATGCCCAGCCAACTTTTGTATTTTTTGTAGAGATGGGGCTTCACCATGTTGCCCAAGCTGATCTCAAGGGATCTGCCTATCTCTGCCTCCCAAAATGCTAAGCCAGTGTGTTACAGGCGTGAGCCACTGTGCCTGGCCAGTTTTTCTTTTATTCTCTCTCTTCTTCCTTCATTTCTCAAAGGCATCTCAAACTCAATAGGCCCAAAACCAAAGTCAAACTCCATCAGAATATCCTGCTACTTCCAACCTTAAAATATATCTTAAATCACAGTGTCTTACTACATGCAACCTTCTGGTTCAAACTACCACGATCTCTCACTTGAACTTAGAATTGGATTTCCTGCTTCTGTATTTTTTTAAATCATAAAATATTTCAAATAAACCATGTGTGGCTTTATACTTTTTACTACATAAAACGAATAAAGATCTGCCAGGTGTGGTGGCTCACGCCTGTAATCCCAGCACTTTGGGAGGCCGAGGCGGGCGTATCACTTGAGGTCAGGAGTTCGAGACCAGCCTGACCAACATGGTGAAACTTCGTCTCCACCAAAACCACAAAATTAGCTGGGTGTCGTGGTGCGTGCCTGTAGTCCCAGCTACTCGGGCGCCTGAGGCAGGAGAATCTCCTGAACCCGGGAAGTCGGAGGTTGCAGTGAGCTGAGGTCGCGCCATTGCACTCCGTCTGGGTAACAAGAATGAAACTGTGCCAAAAAAAAAAAAAATATGAAGAGGTTATATACTTAAACATGGAATTGCTTTAAGTGTTTGCCATTCACTGTTCCCATGCATGCCAGCAGCTTCTTACTGCAAACACCTGGGACTTGCTATAGAGCAGCTGGAGCACGTTCCACCCACACACAGGACAGGGAGCTGACAACCAAGGAGTGGAGGATCAATACTCCAGCTTTCTCCCCTCCGTTTCCCTGTATCTCAGCAGTATGGAGCTTGTTACCGATGAGAACCTGCTCACTGACTTTAAACTGCTTTTCTTACCTTCTCAGTTCCATTTCTCCATACCTCAATTGATGATTTCTGGTAAGACCTAGCAAATAAACTGCTTTCACTGAAATTTCAGTCTTGGAACCTGCTTTGGGTTCCCCAAATTTCCGAAATATATTAATTTTCCCATCACTGGACTTCCAGGTTGCTTTCAATTTTTCACTGTTACAAACAGGGCTGCAACATTTCCCTACAAACCTCTAGATATACACGTAGGAAGATTTCGGTATTTTCCACTAGTGAAACTGCTCAGTTGGAGGGTATGTGCATCTTCATCTTTAATAAATACTACCCACATTTGAAAAGCCCGACAATGTCAAGGACTGGCCAGAGTGCCATATGCGATGGGTGTGGAATGGCAGCTCACTGTAGCAGGTGCGGGGACTCAGTTGGGGTCTTGGAGAGGCACTTAGTTATAGCAAGAATGTTTCATAAATGGTATCTGATATATTCAAGACTAGTGTGGGATAAAAACATGTTGCTTAGAAATAATTATTCATAGATCCAAAGTCAACAAAAGTCTTTTTCTTCTCATGTAAAAATACATAATTTTTTCCAGAGGGAGGGGAAACAACTTAAAATAAACCAGAAAATCCCTTCATATTAATCATTCTTCTCATATACTTCAAATTTGAACTTAATTTCTTTCTCCTCCTGGACATCAGAGAGAACACCTGGGTATTCTGGCAGAAGTTTATATTTTTCCAAATAAATTTCTGGAAAAACTGTGTCACTTTCAAAGTCCCACATGATCCTTGTCACAAATAGTTGAAGATGGCCTTGGTGATTCATGGCTTCCTTATAAACAGAACTGCCACCAACTATCCAAATTATCTCTACTTTATTGGCTAATTCTGGTTGTTCAGTAAGTTTTAAGATATCATCCAGACTTCTGGCAAGAGAATGAGCTCCTTGTGGAGGTTCCTTGAGTTCTCTGCTGAGAACTAAATTAATTCTATCCTTTAAAGGTCGATTCTTCTCAGGAATGGAGAACCAGATCTTCCTACACATAACACCAGATTCTGTTTACCTTCTCCTGAAGAGTTTGTGTCATTCTCTGGAAATACCTAAATTCATTCCTGAGCGGTGGCCAGGGCAGGTGCCCGTTCTTGCCAATGCCCATGTTCTGGGACACAGCGACGATGCAGTTTAGCAAACGAACCATGACAGCAGCGGTGAGCACCTCCGAGCCCGCTCGTACACTAGAACGCGTGGCCAACATTGGCCGGAAGGTTTTTACTCTGAACCTGGAGGATGAGAAATGACATCTCTCTCCACCTCAAAGCTCGCCCTGAGCATTCACCTCCTGGGAGCAGGAGCAGCGCAGCAGCGCCACCTGGTGGTCCATGCGCTTCCTTTTGCAGATCACTCACAGCCCTGAGACCCTCCTCTCCTTTCCATGCACCTGGGATTTCTTCACTGGACACCAGCCTGAGTCAAGTTTCCTGTAAAGCAAAAGAAGCGCACAGGGCTTGCTCATGGAGTCCCTGCACAAAGTGGCCGTGGTGGCTGCGATGGACACTGCATGGGCACAGCAATTGAGTCGCCACTCACCAAGGCTGACCTGGCAGCTGCCACTGCTGAGGGCGCAGCCAACCAAAGGCAGCTGTTTTATTTTGGACAGAGAAATAAAACAGGGAATGGTAATTAAGAATAAAATAACATTATGATAGATAAATATGCCACTAAAGATATACTAGCAGTTTAAATAATTTTGAGACTATGAACAAGATTATGCCAATGGAGAGAACTTATTACAAGCAGAGAAAGCTGGAGTATTGCTCCTCCCCTCCTTGGTTGTCAGCTCCCTGTCCTGTGTGTGGGTGGAACGTACTCCAGTTGCTCTATAGCAAAAGATGGTGGGGGGAGGAATGGTGTCATCTCCACCTTTGGCGAGATCCATGTCACCGTGTTCAGGGGAAGGGCCATGAACTCCCCATGCAGAGAGGAGGCTGTGGCTGTGAAGGCGCCTGTGGGAGAGGTGAGGAGCTGCTCCCTCTACACTGAGGGCCAAGAGCCTGCAGACGGCGGGGAAGGCTTCCCCTCAGCTGTGTCCTATCAGGTTTTTCCAAGAGTCAAGGAGTAGACCTGCATATTGCCTCTGCTGATGTGAGCTGCACGCACACCTAGAAGTGAGGTCACCCCTGCTGGGGGTCCTGGGGCTGCTGGTTGTTCTGGGTGCTCAGAGGGAAGATGGGGAGGGGGCTTTGTGCAAAACAGTAACCATACTCTATAAATTATTTTTTCCTTAACCTTTGTGTCATAAAATAAAATGTAGGACTCTAGAAGGAAAAAGAAATGGTCTAAAATTTATGTCCTTGAATAAAAAGTGAACACCCATTAACCACCAGGGATAGACGTTTGTGGAGCAAACCAGAAGCCCCATCATTTGCCCCAGCTCAGCAGTAAACTCTTTCCTCTCCCAAATAAAAATATATCCTTACTTTCACATCATCACTTTTTTGTTCTATTTTATATTTTTATCATCCAAAATTATAATTTAGTTTTACCTCTAGAAATACTCTTTTGTTCTCTTTTATTCTATAGATTCTTTCTTGAAATTTATATTGTGTGGTAGAGCTTCCCATAGTGTGCATTTTGCTGATTGCTCCCAAAGCCATTGTTTGTGTTTTTATTATCTGTATTGCCTCTAAATTGGTAATTGGCTATGGAGGCTAGCTTATATTCAGGCTGGGTTTCTTTGCCACTTGTACTTGTTTGATGGTGCTGTATTGTGTTCTTCCATCAAGAGGAAGAACCTGTCATTAGTTTTTTGTTTTATTGTGTTGTTAATTGCCATTGCTGTTCAATGGTTGTGTCATTCTCTGGAAATACCTAAATTCATTCCTGAGCGGAATGGCTAACTCATGATGGTTTGCAAAAGAGTTATTATAGTCTCAGTCTCTCATTCCTTCCTTATTTATTATCCGAATAATCTCTAAATAAGAGATTCATGCTCCTCTACTGTTTGTTTACTACTAGAAATTTGTTAACCAGAGACTTAGCCAAGCATCTACTCACCTATGACCCAGCAATAGCACTCTTAGTTGTCAACCAGTAGAAATGTTTGTATGTGTGTGCCAAAATATATGAAAATATTATTCATAGCAGCACGACTTGTAAAATCTGGATACAACACAATTGTCTATCAAAGTGAAGGGACAAGAAATATGAGCTATTTATAAAGTGGAGCATTGGACAGCCATGGGAGTGAATAGGCTACGACCACACACAGCAAGATGATGAGACCCAGGGGCATGATGGTGACTGTATAATGCCATTCAACTGGAACTAGCTGAACTCATCTGTGTTAGAAATCAAGAGTGGCTACTCTAGGGTGGGGAGGGTGGTTTATGACTGAGTAGGACACAAAGGTGTTTCCAGCAGGCTGTGATTGGTGTACTTTGATGTGGGTGTTGTTTACCCAAGTGTTCACTTTGTGAAACTACACTGCCCACTTGTGGGTTGCCCTCCTTTCTCCATGCATGCTGTCCTTCCCTCAAATATACATTGCTGGTGTTTTGAAGCAATTCTATGTACACTAAGAAGAATCACTCCTACTGCATATCCTTGGAAATGCTGAATTGAAAAAATTAGTACAGTTGTTTTTAATTCCAGGAAATAAATACACATAAAGAGGAAAATCTACGACAACAGCAGTAGGCTTGGGAGCTGACACCAGAACAGCTTTGGAAATGGCTCTCAAGCCAGGAACTAGGAATCAAACCGAAACAAGCCCATGGGAGGAGGGGGGTGTGAAATGATGCCCAGTAGTGCATGAATGAATGAGTCATGGGCAGTGGCTCATGCCTTAGCTGGCCAGTCAAGAACTTGGGGAAAATAGAGTTGGAGAATTGGGAGGTAGAGGAGAGAGGTACACATAGACCTCTTGCTATAGGCCGAGTGCATGACGATAGTGGTTGTGTGTGGATGCCTACCAGAGGGTCTTTAAGGTACTGTGATCAGATGAGTGAGATGACTTGACAGACAATGCCACTCAGCCGCACAGGGCTTGCTCATGGAGTCCCTGCACAAAGTGGCCGTGGTGGCTGCGATGGACACTGCATGGGCACAGCAATTAAGTTGCCACTCACCAGGGTTGACCTGCCACTGCTGAGGGCCCAGCCAACCAAAAGCAGCTGTTTTTTTTTTTTTTTTTGGATGGAGAAATAAAACAGGCAATGGCAATTAAGAAAAAAATAACATTATGATAGATAAAAATGCCACTAAAAATATAGTAGAGGTTTAAATAATTTTGAGACTATGAACAAGATTATGTCAATGGGGAGAACTTATTACAAGTAAAGAAGTTAAAACGGTTGTAAAACTTTATTTCCCTTCAGGAATATCCAGACTGTTTTACAGATAAGTTCTACCACAACTTTGAAGAAGGTTACTGAATTTATACATAATATTCAAGAGAATGAGGAAACATAGAGAAAGCCAGTAAACTCATTATTGTTTATGTATAAATAACATTGATTCTAAAGCCAGCAAGGGAATACATAAGAGAAAAGCATGATAGGATGATCACTTCGAAGCAATTAGAGGTAAAAATACTGAGAAAAACAGTACTAGACTGTGTCCACCAATGAGCTATAAATAAATTAAATATCCTGCCCAGGTTACTCATCCCCACGATACAAGAATATTTACACTTTAAATCTGTAATGCTTTTTATCACTTAATTAAAGAATAAAAGAGATAATCACATTTTGTTAGATGCAGAAATTACTGCAGATGAAATTCAACACTCCATCTCACCCACAGTTCTTCACTTATCTCCAGTTCTAAGAACTTGTGGTCAGCACTTGCTTTGGCAGCACATATATTAAAATTGGAAAGATACAGAGCAGATCAGCATGGCCCCTGCACAAGGGTGACATGCAAATTCATGAAGCATTCCATATTTTTAAACTCTCAGTAAACTACGTATTGAAGGAACATACCTCAAGATAATAAAAGTCATCTATGACAAACTCACAACCAGTATCATACTGAATGGGCAAAAGCTGAAAACATTCCCTTTTAACACCAGCACAAGACAAGGATGCCCTTTCTCACCACTCCTACTCAACACAGTATCGGAAGTTCTGGTCAGGGCAATCAGGTAAGAGAAAGAAAGGATATTCAAACAGGAAGAGAGGAAGTCAAATTGTCCTTGTTTGCAAATCACACGATCCTATATCTAGAAAACCCCATTGTTTCAGCTGAAAAGCTTCTTAAGCTGATAAGCAACTTCAGTAAACTCTCAGGATACAAAATCAATGGCAGAAGTCACAAGCATTCCTATACAACAATAGACAAGCAGAGAGTCAAATCGTGAATAAACTTCTATTCACAATTGCTACAAACAGAATAAGATGCCTAGGAATACAGATCACAAAGGAATTGAAGAATCTCTTCAAGGAGAACTACAAATTGCTGCTCAGGTAAATCAGAGAGGACACAAACAAATGGAAAAACACTCCATGTTCATGGATATAAAGAATCAATATCATGAAAATGGTCATATTGCCCAAAATAATTTATAGATTCAATGCTATTCTCATTAAACTACCATTGGTATTTTTCACAGAATTAGAAGAAATGATTTTAAAATTCATATAGAACCAAAAAGAGCTTTATGGTCACGACAATCTTAAGCAAAAAGAACAAAGCTGGAGGCATCATGCTACTTGACTTCAAACTATACTACAAGGCTACAGTAACCAAAACAGCATGGTACTGGTACAAAAACAGATACATAGACCAATGGAATAGTATAGAGAACTCAGAAATAAGACCACACATCTACAACTACGAGACTTCAGTGACCACATACAGTAAAGAATACAATCTATACAAAAATCGTTTAGAAAATGTAATTTTCACAGTTACCACATCATAATATTGAAAATGTCTAGTTTTCAACTTCAAAAAACATGAGTTATGCATGTATGAAAGTATGACTCATTCACAGGAAAAACAATGGAAAGAAATTGTTCCTGAAGAAGAATGGACTGACTTACTAGACAAAGACTGAATTAACTGTCTTAAACGTAGTCAAAGAGCTAAAGGAAACCTTGGACAAATAACTAAAGAAAATCAGGAGAACTATGTTTCACTAAATAGCAGAAATCAATAAATAATTGTGAAAAGGAAGCAAATGGAAATCTGGAGCTGAAAGGTACAGGAAGTAAAATGGAAAATTCACTGGAGGGCTTCAAGAGCAGATTTTAGTTTGCAGAATGAAGAATCAGTAAACTCAAACATAGGCCAATTGAAATTGCCCATTTGAGGAGCAGAAGGGAAAAAGTATGAAGAAAAATGAACAGAAGAGATCTGAGAGACAACATCAAGTATATGCATTTTGGGAGTCCCCAAAAGAGAGAAGGAAGAAGAGGGAAGAAAGCGTATTTAAAGAAAAAATGACCCCAAACTTCAGAAATTTTATTAAAAACATGAATCTGGATATCCAACACACTGAAACATTTAAAGTAGCAGCAATTCAAAGATGTCCACACTGAGAGACATTATAATGAAACTGTCAAAAGTCAAGAGAAAACAGGTATCTTGAAAACAGCAAGAAGGGAACTCATCAGTACAAGGATCCTTCATGAGATTAACCACCAAATCTTCTTCAAGAAACTATGGAGTTCAGAAGACATTAGCATGACAAGCTTAAAGTTCAGAAAGAAAAAAACAACCTATCTCAACTGACAGTTGGGTATTTAGCAAAACTCTCTGTCAGAAATAATGGAGGAAGTGAGACATGCACAGATAAATAAAAGCTGATGGCACTTGTCTGGTAAGCCTATTCTACAGTTAATGCTAAAAGAGATACTTCACACTGAAATAAAAGGACATTAGATAGCAACTTGAGAAGCCATATGAAGCAAGAAGTACACAACTAAAGTAATAGCTTCATGGTAAATAGAAAAGCAAGTATTTTCTGAAGTTGGTAATTTGCTTAACTCCCTGTTTGTTTTCTCTATTTAATTTAAAATGCCATCAATGATGAATGGATAAACAACATGTAATCTATTCTGCAATGGAATGTATATTTGCAAAGGAGCAATACTGATACAGCTACAACTTGGATGAACCTTGAAAACATGTCAAATGAAAAGCCAGTCACAAAGGCCATATATTGTATGATTCCCATTTTAATAAAATATTCAGAAGAAGCAAATCTAGAGACAGAACCTGGGTTAATGGTGCCAGGGCTGGTGGCAGGAGAGTGGAAGGTGACTGCTTAACAGGTACAGAGTTTCCTTCTAGGGTGGTGAAAATGCTCTGGAACTTGATGGTGATGGCTTGCATAGCGTTGTGCAGTACTAAATGTTACTGCATTGTACACTTAAATGGTTACAATGGCAAAATTTTGTGTTGATGTGTATTTTTATCACAACTGAAAAGAGGCTGGCAAATATATTCCAAGAGTTTGCTTGGGAATCTACCCATCTGGTCTTTTCCCTCATGATTTCATCTCCTATTCAGAGCTCACCCTTGCTCTTCTGCAAGTAGAAAGCTTCCTTTTTCAGAACCACGGTCCAAGATCAATGAGTCCAAACCCCCAAAATGACTTTCTGTCTTGGATCCAAATGCTCAGATGCAACTCTGGGGCCCCAACTTTAGGGAAGTCAGGGAGATTATCCAAATAAGATGATTCACTGGGAGAAAGAATGTTTGACTGTAATGTTAGGTAAAGTTATGTTGCATTTCTAAAAGGGATCCTGCTTACCAGTGAATATATGGTTTTGTCTGTGCAGGATGGAGTTCTCAGAATGAAAAGACAGCCCTAGGAATATGATACACCTGGGTGGGTAGCTGACTGAGCCCACATCTGCCACTCCCAGCTGGGGAGACAGCTAGACTCACCCTTAGCCCATCCTTGAGTTGTGTATTCCTGGACATGGACCCTCTCTACAGAGATGTGGACATTCCCTGGATCTCAGTTGCTCTTCATGTTGAGGTCTCCACTGGTGTGGCTCATGCCTAGATGGGCTCTGCAGGAGGATAGATGTCTCCCAATTCTTAAGGCTGACATTCAGTGAACCCAGAAAAGCCTCGAAGTTCACAGGGGCTCACATTTCATCTATGAAATGGAGAATCCATCTCCTTCTTTCCGGAGTGTAGTGAGTAATTTTATATATATGTAATAATATATATGTATATATATATATATAGAGAGGAGAGAGACATACATTTATACACAAACACAGCCATGACAATCAGTAATCTATATATTGATGGTGTTCATAATGTTGCCTTTATTGCTCAACTGAGCTCTGTAACCAAAAATTGGATGCTGATTGTGAAGGAAAGAACTCATTTCTTTTCTGGTGGGTACTCAGTAGGCATTTCTGCCCTTTATGGGTTCAAATGAGAAAATAGCTTTAGCAGAGGCAAGCATAGTCGTATTAATGTGTATTATTGTGAGATAAGGTCTTGATATGTTGCCCAGGCTGGAGTGCAGTAATTATTCACAGCTGTGATCATAGTGTCCTACATCCTTGAACTTCTGGGAGGCTCTATCAATGTTCTACCTCAGCCTCTGGTAGCTGGGACTACAGGTGCAATACCACTATGTCTGGCCTCATTTCTTGCTTGTTATTTTACTTCAAATTTTATTTTAAATGTTAAAATATATGTTTTATATTGAAAAAGTGAAACCCTATTTGATCACCAGCAGACTTTAAAATGCAGTGAAACATCACCTAGGCCTTTCTTTAAAATCCACTGCTATCATATTGTTGAACCTTGTGAACCCCAAAGTACAAATGGGTGGTCCCGAACTGTCTTGTGCAGTGGTGCTCATTTTCATTGTGTTGATTTTCTATATAAATATATTTATATATGCTGTCATTTACAAGACGCATTCATATGTTATGGGTTATCTTGGATGTTGCTTTTTGAATGTATTATTAATACAAAGTAGTTTCCATGTGTTATAAACTTTGCATAAAAGAGTTTATACACTTTTACAAGCTGCGGCCCACTTCAGATGAAAGATGTAACCCAACTGGCTTTTGGATCCATCTGCTTTCATTTTGTCTTGTTGTAAGAAAATAATGTTTTTGACAAAGCATCTTTTATATAGAGGTTCTTCTATGTTTGAAATTTGGTAAATTCTCAAGCTACTCCAAATGATAAATATTAAGAAATAGACTTTTAAACATTTTTAATTTTTTAATCACATTGTCGCATTGCTTCTCTAAATCATCTTACTGACATATTCCACCTACACCCTTCCAGGACATGCTAGGACTCAAAGACTATTTATGGATACCTGGAATCACAGAGGGGTGTTGGGGTAAATGTTGGCCGAATCTACAGGGTCTTGAGGCAACTGCCTCAAAGAGACCATTGTTACAACTTTGTTAGGAGAGAAAACTGGGATTAACTTCACCAAATGTGGTTTAGATGTAACTGACAAAATAATTTTCAGAGGAATTTGGGGAGTTCGTTATTGTCTTTAGTTTCATCGGGATGCTTGCTAGATGTCCCCATTCGTTTTCAGGATCCCATTTATTCCCAATCAATGACTTTTCTTGCTTAAATAACGAATATTCTTTGAGTTTAAGATATGTTTTTTGTGCAATTTAGCCACCACAGAATGAAATTCTGTGTTTATTTCAGAAATTTCAGCCCTGCAGCTACAGGAGATTAAGATTTCATTCAAAGGAAACAGAAACTTTTAGGTGACTTATGTGAGGCCTCATGAGCTAGAAGTTTGACCCTGAGTTCATCTTTTTTTTTTCCCCATTTTTTGTCCAGCTGGTGGCAAAATCCAGCCAATCACCTTATACTTGCTAGTTTAACAAAAGTCTTCTAAAATCAAATACATGGTCACCAGATCTTATAAGTGACTGATTAGGTCTATCCAGTGGTGATATTCTGGTATTATTCCACACTCTCTGTACTACTGGAAATAAGTCATTTGTGCCTTTAAATCCAAATAGATTAGAGGAAACAATTCAAGAAAATCCCCCACTAAATTCAATGAACTCATTCTTAAAATTCTGTTCCAGTGTCCCTGTGCCCAGCAAGCTGGGCTGGTCATAGTCTGAGGCCTGGTGGATTCAGGACAGGCTGGAAATAAATCAGGCGGTGCGTGGTGGGTCAGCAGGCCACAATGGTGCCTTGGATTTATGGAGCGCAAGCCCATTTGGGAGTTGCACACGCACTGAGTTGGGCTCAGTGGCCCCCAGGCTACAAAGGGACACTCTCACTCCTGCTGGTGCCAAGCTAAGCAATGTGAGGAGCAACATGCCTGTTCAGCTGCCCTGACAAGCTGCAGCCCAGCCCCTGCCACAGACACCCTAGCCTGCACCCTAGTGCTTTTCATGGCTGTGGCCATTCAGCACTACCAAGATCCCCTAGGACTGGGAGCAGCCTGTCTGGAGGAGACCAGCAGGATGTCTATGGAGGAGGCTGCTTCATTCTACAAGTACAGAGTTAAGTCTTTGGTACAGGAGACTGGTTGGCAAAGTTGAAAATGTTACCCCAGGCCCTTTTGGGGATTGTTACCAGCCCCTGGTTTGAGTGTTGTCTGTGCTTGGGACCCCCAGGCTCTGGGAGCCAATCCTCCCCTCACTCAGGCCTTGCTGCAGCCTCCAGCTGAGGTCTTGAAACCAGGGCAGTTGTTCTTTGGCATTAGGGACACTGCAGGCTGAGTTGCTCCCTGCCTGAAGGTGGTCCCACATGGGGCCGCTGTCTGGGCCAAGGATGCTGCAGAGCTGAATTGTCTTCAAAATGCATCCTGGTGGAGCCCCAGCAGCTGCAGGGGCTGACTGCCTCTCCGGCGTGGGGCCCTACAGCTGCTGGTGACTCACCAACGGGAGTGGTACCACTCAGTGTGCACATGACGAATGCTCCATCCTCAGGAGATGACAAGATGGGAGGACAAGGCTGAGAACACAGATTGCATAATGTCCCTCTCACCTCATCTGGCACATTAGAAACCTGTCCTGAAACTCGTACACAAATCCACCTTTGGGTGGCCACAGGCTCAACACCACAAAGGTATGTGTACTCCATGTAACCAACCTGCCCAACTTGATCCCACATCCAGTCATCTCCTGTATGTGACATGGTGCCAGCAGTGAGGAGGGCCTGAGCCCACCCAGGCAAAACTGTCTCAGTTCAAATTCCAGCTCCACTGCACTGCTGTGTGACCTTGACCAAGTCACTTAACCTCTCCTGTGCTTCTGGCTTCCATTGTAAATGTGTGTGTTCACATGCCAGAGTACCCAGAAGATGCCTGGCATGGCGCTTCCACCACAGAAGTGGTAGCTGCGATTATTGCCCTTATTAAAACGGTGCAGATGTCACCCATCATGGCTAGAGACAATTTGGGAAATCTGATCTGCTTCTGGTTTCGGGTGGCCCGAATCCTGTAGGACCAGCGGGCACCGCGGCTGCCTCAGTGCGGCGGCACGGGCACACGCCAGCCAGAACAACTCAGAGCTCAGAACACCTCTGGGGTCGAAGTCCAAGCTGCTGTGGTTCCCCAGCTGTGGCGTCCGTCATAGAGTGTGGACCCTCCTATGGAATCTCCAGGCTCAGTCTTGCCTCCAACTCTGAAATGCAAATCCAACACGGACCTCGCGGAGAGTTTCTGAAGGTTGAAGAGACACGTGAAAAGTGCCGGGTGGACACCAGGGATGCCAGTGTGGCTGGGGGACAATGGTGAGGCAGAGTGGAGGGGCAGGTGCCCCCTCCTCAGTATGTCTCCCCCAGGCCCTGTGAGGACAGGTGGAGGCTCTCTCCAGGCTCTCACCCGGCCCCGCCCCAGCATGTCTCCAGGTTCCTCTCAGCCCTGGTTACCACTAGCCCTGCAGTCAATCCCTGAGCTGGGAAGGGGCCCTTGAATCCACCCTGTCCTGCATCACAGTGTCATCCACTCGGGCTCACATTGCCACTAGGCCGCTTGGCAGCCACTTGGCAGCCAAGGGATGGGGCCACGTTTTGTACTTTCTGAAACACGGCTTCCCCTTCAAGTGCGGGTGATGACAGCGCCACACAGAACCAATGTTACTGCCTATCCTCATCGAGCATAATTTTCCAGTTTTCCAACCCTCAATGAGCAAGAGAGCATGGCTTCCACCAGAGGCCATGAGGTCACCAGTCACAGGGGCAACCAACAGGCAAAGACACCAGAAAACGACCCAGCAGGGAAGCGCAGGTCTTCACTGAGGGTGGAGCCCACAGATCTGATTGTCTTCAAGCGCATTAGAGAGACGCTGTGAGTAGCGGCTGAGCCAGAGAGATTTATTTGCCTCCTCAAAAAGCGTAAAATTATGTAACATAACACTTTAAAATTCTCTATCAACACAAAACTAATCTGGGCGCTGTGACTTCTGGTGAGTCACTGGGACAGATGGCATTGTCAAAAAGGCTGGCTCCGTGGTGCCCCAACCTGCCAGGATGGTGGTGGCCCCCCCAGATGCACCTGGCAACTCACCTGCACAAGGCCAGGGTCCCAGCTCCCAACACCCCAGCCACCACACCTTCTCCTGCTTTTTTTTTTTTCTTCCCTCC
Organism: Papio anubis; assembly: GCF_008728515.1. Taxonomy (NCBI): domain Eukaryota; kingdom Metazoa; phylum Chordata; class Mammalia; order Primates; family Cercopithecidae; genus Papio; species Papio anubis. The sequence continues at coordinate 26,310 of NW_022167348.1, read as the reverse complement.
CTTCCTTCCTTCCTTCCTTTCTTCCTTCCTTCCTTCCTTTTCTTTCTTTCCTTCTTTCTTTCTTGTTTTCTTTCTTTTTCTTTCTATCTATCTTTCTTCTTTCTTTCTCTCTCTCTCCTTTCTCTCTCTCTCTTCTTCTTTTTTTTTTTGTCATATCTCAAGGAGAAATACACAGTTGCCAGAGGGTGGAAGGTCCTGCTCATTCACATTGAAAAGCTCAGGTATTTCTATTAGAATCACATGTTTTACTTTAGGATGCTGACTCCTGTGTCCATCTCAGCCTGGGCATTGTGCTGCCTCCTTCCAGAAGAGAGAAACTGGGTAGTGCCTTGTGAAGGGGCAGCGTTTCTCATTTCCGACAATGTCGACCGTATAGCAATCCAGATGAGAGATGGGGGACACAGGTGAGGACCCAGACCTGGTCTCCTCCCACAAGACTCAAGAATGTCTTGAGTCTTGGAAAGAGTTGTGAAAGTGCCACAGGTACAAACACCTGCGGGCCACTCTCACAGGGACAGCTCCATGAGGCACTGCCGCTCATTCCCAGAACCTCCTGCCACGGGCAGCACTTAGACAGTGACCCAAGGCCGACCAGGGAGGATGCCAGCCAGGATGTGTCATCCTCAGCTCTTCAGGACATGATGCCAGCAGGGGCAAAGTTATCCCCAGCAACAAGACAGAGGAAGAAAGGAAAACGGAAGAAAGGACAATGTCACAGTAGCCACCATGACCAAGAGAGACGGTTCCAGAAGTGCAGGACGGCTTCACATGCAGATGCTGTGGCTGTGCCATTACACTCCGAGAGGCGAGTCCAGGTCACTCTCAGGGTGCTCGCTGCCCTCAGCTGGGGGCCTGCAGGACATCAAGTCCTGAGAACACCGTGTTCTAGTGGAGTAGAATGAACTGACAGATACACAGCAAAGCTCCACATACTTTTCCTTTTCTTTGTGCCTACAAAGTTCTTCTTCAGTGTCCTCTCTCTTTTCAGCTACTACCGCTGTGTTGGTTTAAAAAAAACAGGACAATAGTAAAAATTGGAGACAAGTGTTTGGCCATGAAGAGAAACACTGGCTATCTCCCGTATTTTCAAGCGTGGGTGATGGTTGCGGTTTTCCAGCTCACCTAGTGGGTGATGAATCCAGAAAAAGCTTCTGTTACAAATCCAAATGGACATGCCAGAAGTATTAGCTCAAATCAACCTTGTCCTGTCAAACCACCTAGTGACTCAAAAGACCACCTGGACTGTTAATTTCAGTGGCCAGAGAGTGGAGCTGGAGAAGGAGTTGTTAGATCAGGGACAAATAACCATGTTCTAGTGGCAACAGAAAATGTAACAAATGGTTGTTTGTTCATAACCATTTGAATCACAGCAAGGTGTATAAACACATTATTGAGTGAAAGTTTCAGTTCTACGCCCAAGAAAATGATCAATGGAGTGAAGTAACTGAAGTATCACAGAAGATATATTTATATTTTTTGTTTTTTCAACTTTCAGTTTCAGGGGGTGTGTATATGTATAATATTTGTGTATATAAAATAAAATTATATATAATTAAAGAAAGCCTTTGCACAGTTTGCTGGAGCCACAGAAGCACCGCTCCAGAGCAGAACAATGCCTTACATCTTCAGTGTTCGTTTGTACAACATTCACTAGCAGCTACAAAAGTGACTTAATTTTCCTCTGGAAATAATGCTTGCCTGTTGTGAGATGTTGGAATATATATGAATCATCATCACATGTTAACACGCCATAAGGAGTTTCTGATACCAGATTCACATTATTAGAGTTGCTTCTTAGTATCCATGTGAATTTTCACTCGAAAAACACAAGCCAGAAACTTAAGTGAAGGACACCTAGGGCAAATGGTGGCTGAAAGTGAGGAAGATCCAAATTACTGTTGCTTGTCCTGTATAAGGAAAAGAAGACAATTCTTTTCTTATTTGCCAATTTAATTCTTAATTTGCTAATTATAATTATGCTTATATACATTTCAACATTTTAATAAAGTATTTTTTATGGTTAGCTATAAAATTTTTAAAAGGATTCTGTTCCTCTAGAACCACTCTTCATACCACAGTCTCTATCAGTCTGTATTCTTCAGAGAAGCAGAACCAATAGGGTGTGTGTGTGTGTGTTTGTATTCATATGATGCTATTTATTCATGTGATTATTAGGGAGGTAAGTCTGAAAATCTGCAGGATAAGCTAGCAGGTTGAAAATGAGGAAAGAACATGTTCTAATTCTGAGGCAGAATTTCTTCTTCTCTGAGAAACCTGTTTCTGCTCACAGAGTCTTCTACTAATTGGATGAGGCACATTCACATTATTGATGGTCATTTTCTTTTTGTAAAGTCAGCTAATTCAGCATGGGGAAGGGGGTCATGGTAGACACCGGGGTGGGCTGGTCTCCCCACCTCCTCACGTTAGGCTAACAGGGACGCAGACACATTCAGATGCCTTTGCAGAAAGAGAAGCCAGAGGCTCTTGAAGTCACAAAGGGGAAGCGTGAAGAAATCCTGCATCTCAGTCCCTCACAAGACAGCTGTCTCACGCTACAGAAAACAACAGTCATGAACAAATTCAGGTCAGTGGCTATAAAGGGTAATGCTCTGAACTCCCCACTACACACTCAACATGTCCCAAAGAATCACCATAATCCAGTCTTGTCCCCTCTACCCCATCCCCCTTCCACATGAGGCCCTCCAGGACATCACCTTTACAAGCTGTGAGAGACACATCACAGCCCTGGGCACTGTCAGGGCTGCCTGGGGTAGAACGAAAACAGGACCTGGTCAGAGCCTGAGGAGATGTGGGAGAGGAGGAGTTACGGCATAGGTGAGCTCCTCCACACCTGTCTCCCATACTTAACACAGCCTGAGCACCTCCTTCTCTACCTCTGGGAAGAAATCATCCTGTGAGGGGCCAGGGAAGAGACAGGACCATGAGGTCCTAGAGGAACCCAGAGAAGTTTCCAAAACTGTGACTGCAGACCCAGGGCAGGAAGCATGAGGAAAGCAGGCGTGGGAACTGAACCAACTGCACAGTATATAAAGACATACTTGGTATAGAATAGACACAAAGTTAGGTTTGGTCTTTGGTGAATTCATGAATATGATTGTATTAAAATGTAATTGCATTGCATAAAAATTATAAAATGAAGAATACCAAAAAAATTAGGAAAGATTTTATTTTATGCAAGGAGTGTACATTTCAATTCATTAATTTATTCCAATAGAGAAAATGTTATATGCTTATCTGTTGAGCCTATGTATTAATTTTCTGTTACTGCATAACATATGACCACTAACTCGGTGACTTTACACGGCACCCATTTATTTCTCTACATTTCCTTAATGAGAAATCCAGACCTGGCGTGAACGATTCTCAGTTCGGGATTTCACAAAGCTGTGTCCTCATCTTGAGGTTGGGGTCGTCCTTCAAGTTTACATGGAGCTTGGTGGCAGAATTCAGTTTCCGGCAGTTGTAGGATTGTAGTCCTGGTTGCTTGGCAGCTGTGGGGTGGAGGTGGGGTGGAGCTGCTCTCAGTTCCTGGAGCCCACCAGCATCCTTTGCCACATGGTCCCTCCACTTTCAAAGCTCGCAGTGGAGGAAGCCCCTCACATGGAATCTCGCTCACACTGTGAATCTCTTTGCTGAGGAAGAAACAAGTTGTTTCAAGAACTTACCTGATTAGGACAGTCCAAGCCAGGATAATCATGGCCTTAAAGTCAACTGATTTGGGACCTTCCTTATATCTGCAGAACCCTTCACAGTAGCACCTACAGTAGTGTTGATTGAGTAACTGGGGGAAGGTGAATAACCAGGGGTGGTTATTTGGAGGCCATCACTGAATCATCCTCGCATAGCCAGGATCTTCCTTTTGTGTTTAATTGGGTCACAGTAGGAAACTGAAGTTCAAATAAATAGATTGCTGTGAATGTTAATAAAATACATCCTATTGATACATGGAAATACTGAAATCTTAAAACCAAATAACAGTGAATATCTTTTAGTTAATTTAGAGTAAATAAAAATTAAAGTGTAGTAATTCTTTTTCTCTTTCAAAACTCTTTTAGTTGTCTATTGCTGTATAATAAATAACGTAAAGATCGACAGCCCAAAACAACAAATACTTATCATCTCCCAGTTTCCAGTGGTCAGGAATCTGGGAGAGATTTCCTTGAGTGCTTCTGGGTCAGGACCTCTTACAAAGTTCATTGGGGGACACACCTTTCATAGAAAATGGGGAGGGAGCCAGAGAACCCTGATAAAAGTGGCAGGCCCAGATGCAAGGCTGACTCCAGTGCTGGACAAAAGGAGAGAAGGTTTGTTGGACGCATCCTAGACCACAGGCAATCTAAGGAGAGTAGAGCAAGGCCATGGAGGAGTCCTCCGGCCACAGATGTCCAATAGAGAGGTCCCCTGTTGCTCAGGAATGGCTTGCCATAGTGTCCGTGCTGTTACCTGTCAGTGGCTGGGAACAGCCTATGAGAAGCAGGGCCTCTGTACCAATCCTGCTGAGGATGTCAGAGCACAGGACGCCTTGGGAAATTACCTGGGAGAGTGGCTCAAACCTTCCTCCTGAGGGGTCTGGGCCTTTGGAAATCAAACTCTCTCAGACTGGGTTGTTGGACGATTCTGTTCACATTTGCAATGGAACAAGGGGAACAAGGAGGCCCCCAAGTGAATCTGTGGATTCCACACAAACTCCTCCTGCCCCATATTGTGTAACAGCAGCCCTGCCTCGTCCTGGGGATCCGGGTCCGTCACCTCTGCCTGGAGAGGAGAGGGGTGCTCTTCTCCTCTGCTTGTCTCTGGGCCCAAACTGTCCAGACTTCCCTGGAAGCAACTGCAATGTGTAGCTCAATGGGCTCTTGTTTGTGCCCTTGTCCGAGTGCCTCCCTGTGGAAAACCAGGACCTCCCATACTACAAAGCCCAGACTTGGGAGATAAGAAGTGCGAGTTCCACAGTGGGTGAATATAAGAGATGGAACATGGAGCCACGCCCTCTTCCATTCCTTGGTTTCTGAAACCAAGTTCCTTCCTACTGAGAATACAGCACCGTAGTGATGTCTCTGATTCAATAAATGCACTGTGTCCTGAAAGATGGCACCCATTCCTCAGTGTTTCCTCCAGGCTGGTTCTGAGTTGTGCCTGTTGAAGGCCTGTCCATGGTTCTGTGTGGCCTGCAGCCCCTGCATGGTGCAGATGGTGACAGGATCAGTGGATCCCCTGGTCACGGCCCATGCTGCACCTACTTCCATTTTCCTGTGAGGTGGGTCCCCCAGGAAGACACTGTGCTGGCAGTAATTCCAAACCTGTGGATCAGGAATGTCAGCAGCTCCTGGATAGTGGTGCTGGCGGAGAGTCTGAGAATAGGGGAAAACAAGCCTACCCATGGAGGAAGTGTCTATCCCTGTGAGGATGAACCCCTGGCCCTTCCATGATGAGGCTCAGTGTGGTCAATGTGTCACTTAGTGGCTATTTGATCACCTAAAGAAATAGCGCCCTAGCAGGGCTCATCAGGGCCTATCATGGCCCTCTAATCCTGACAAGCTGCATATTCAGAGGCAGCAGCAGCTGGATCAGCCTTGGTTGGTGGGAGTCAGTGCTGTGCTGGGCCCATTGTAGCCTCCAAATATGAGGCTACCTATGGGTCCAGCAGCACTGACTTACACCTGCCAAGGCAGTCGAATGACCTGGCAGGATGGGCACGTGAAGGGAGCTAGTGTGGTTCCTGCATGCACGCACCCATCCTGCCAGGTCTGAGCGACCCACAGTGAAGGCTGGCTAACTTGCATTTGTCCGCTTGGTTGCTCACTGACACCTCATGGGCAGGTATTTTCTGCGTGGATGGGGTGTTAACCTGGGGTTCAGGGTCAATCCACATGGACCATTTCCATCTCATGATGGACACTGTTGGGCCCATCCAATCTATGACTCTGTAGATCACACAGAAGCCAATTCATATAAGCAGTTGGAATCACATGGTTCTCGGTGTCACACGGTCAAGAATTCTATCTGATCAGGGCCAGTAACACTAATGTTGCTTCTGGAAGGAGGCATATGTCTCTGCTGTGGATGACATGATCTTACTCCAGAATCCAAGGCCCTCCACTATTACTTTCCCTCGATGCTTGGTTCAGCTCTATCGTACATCTTTCCCCACCCCTGCCACCTCCAGCACCAGCGGGACTGAGGGACGGTGGCTGCCTGCACCACAGCCCGGATCTGCTACAGGGTCCTCTCCTGTGTGGGCTCTACTTGAAGCTGGCATCCTTGTATGTCACCAAAAATGTGTCCAAAATGATATACCTAGATATGGAATGTAGTGTTGTCAGAACCCGAAGAGATTCACCAGGCACTGAGCTTCTCTCTTTTTTTTTTTTCAGTGAAGATAAAAGATGCAACAGGTTGGTGTTTGTTTTTGTTTTTGTTTTTGTTTTTTCTGTTTTGTTTTGTTTTCATTCGGAGGAAATCTCCCTGCATGCCCCTAGCCACCACACCCATAAAATTTCACTGTAGTGGCCACTCCTGAAGTTCTGTAAGATTTGTCCTCCTCTCTCTGGGGAGCATGTGTTTTACCAAGGCCTCCAGCATACTTTCCACCTTCTTTCTCATCCATCCCAATCTATGATGTTGCCAATGAAACGAACAGATTTAATATTCTGTAGAATGTTCGGAATCTCTGAAGACTCTTATAGATGGCGGGAGAGTCTAATAGCTCTCAGGGAAACTGTAAATAAATGTGGTATGAATGTGAATAACTCCATATCCACTTTCTAATTGGAAAGGAATGCACTCAGCAAATCCCCGGCTGCACACCATTGGCCTGCAGCCTTGTTAACCTCCGCTAGCAGTGATATCCGGCCAGCATGGCAGCTGCAATCAAGACTGCCACTAGGTCAAGTCTGAAGTAAAAGTAATCCTGTTCATTCTTTAGGCCCCATCAGGCTTCAGCAAGGACAGGATACACAGAGATAACAGGCAACCCCAACACCACCCCACTTCCTACAGCTCTCTAATGGTGGTGCTACCCCCACAATACCTGCAATAACCTCCACAAGACCTGCCCTGGGATGTGACATCACTTCCGATTCAGTTGAGAAGGGGGCAGTTTCAGAGGCTTCCCTTTGGCCTTCAGCCCAATAAGAGTCCTTACTCCACAGGCGAGGGACCCAGTGTGGGGGTGACTCCAGCTGCCAGTGCATCAAGACCAATTATGCACTCAGGAAATAAGGAAATAAACAGGGCTGGGACTACAGGATTATGAGTTATAACGTGTCCCGGCCTCTGGAAGCCCCTCTGTGATGGGACATGATGGTGCTGTGGGAATCTGGGCATCAATGTCAGCTCACACCCAATGTCAATCCTCCCCCAAATTCTGCCTATTTCCCTTGCCCAGTGTACAGTCTCCTGAGTAAATGGCTTTAGGTTCCTTTGCAGAAGAGCTCAGGGAATTGAGCCAGCATACACTTCCATGCTGTTCCAGGGTCTTCCTCCTATGGATATGGACTCCTCCTCTGTCACTGGGATCTGAATCTGAAAGTTGGCTGAGGTCTGGGCATTGAGAATGGATTATGATTTTGTATTGTGTCAACCACCCTCAGCCTCCTGCTCCTCAATTCTTGCTTTCTTTCCATAGATATCAAGCAGCACCCTTGCTGGCTGTCCTTCTGTTCTGAACCTGAGACACTGCCCTCTGTTAACTTTCCCCACACTCTCTGCAGGCCAAGCACAACCTTGGCTGCTCTGTTGGGATTGTCATGGTAACTGTGCCCTCTGACTTTTGCAGGTCACTGCCACCACTTGATCTCTATCTTTTCAGGGCCACATCCTCAAACAGATAGTAACTAGCCCAACTCTGGGACCACGTTTCCTATCATCATCCCCATCCTACAGAGGACAGAACCCCGACACTTCTTAGTGATGCAGGTCTCTCTCACCAGCACGTTCATGAGGGCTCTGGTGCAAGGTGTGCCCTCTGGGCCTTCTGGTGGGACATGACCCTGATGAGCCTCTGGCCTCACATAATGGCTTCATCCACACTTTGACTTTCTTCAGCCTTCTTATTTCATCCTCTGCATGTTCCAGGGCAACTAAATCATGGATAACTTGTTGAGAGTTGGGCATTACTTTTTCCCGTCTACATAGAGCCACCCAGCAGCGAGTGTGCCTCATGCCCTGGAGTCTCTGATAAACCCATGTCCTGAGAGACTGCCCTCAAGCCAAAGGATTTTTATTCATCCAGCCTGACATTCTGAAGCTTTGATCAAACACCCTCACATTCCAATCCCGGAAGTGCTCCATGGGCTCCTACAAGGCCATGCCGGCTGGTTCCTGCAAAGCTCCTGAGAGGGATTCCCGCAGCATCACAGGGGGAGGCTTCTGCAGCATCTTCCAGTATCCGAAGCGGGAACTATTACCAGAGAAAGGCGAGCCTCCCCTGCATGCCAGAGGGTCCTGGAGGACACCCATCAGATAACTGTGTTCCAGTTTGCAGGATCTCAGGTTTCCCCAGCAGGCCCTGACTTTCCCACAACAGGCGTGCCTTGGCTGAGTGTCAAACATCTCTGGAGTGCTGTCACCCTCACAATGATGTCTTTAGCTGCTATTCCATGCTATCTGCCCTTCCTATAGAGGAGATAAAGGACTGTCCATGAGACACTGCAGAGGCACTCACACATAGCCACCGACTGCTGTTAACAATCCTCGATTTCTCTTTCTCCTTTTATAGGACACCAACACTGTCTAGTAGTATTCAGCCAACTCCACTGTCTCTGTAGGTTTCCCTCTTACCCTGTCGTTATTGTGCAGAGGCTTCCATCATCACACCTGCCAGAGCTTCCCCTAACCAGGGCATCTTCTCAGGTCAGCACTGGGCAGATCCACAGTTGCTTGGCGGCACCTTGTGCTATGCACTTTCTGTGTCCTCCACCAACCCAGATGGCATCCTCTTGGCCAGCCAGGCAGTGGGTGAGCTCATCCCAAATCCCCATGCTTTTGCTTGTGTTCTTGGAACACTCCTGATACCACTCTTGTTAGCGTCTCTGGAGAAGACCCTAATATAGTATTAGATGTGCAAGAATTTATTAGGGGAAATGCTTGTGACAGAAATTAGGGAGGAAGATAGAAAACACTGGGAGAGCCATCAGAGGGTGACACAAGTCTAAACTCCAGTGAAGGAAAGAAGGAGGGAGAGTCAGCTGGAAGCGCCCTAGACCCACTGCAGGCTAAGGGAAATTCAGTAAGGGGATCAGGGAGTCCTGGAACTCAGTCGGCCTTCAGTGGAGGAAAGATCCTGCCTTAATTTCCCTGCTGTTCTCAACCTTGTCCAGAGGAAGTCTATGGAAACATGGTTTCAGAGCAAATGTGGCAATAGGCTTCAGCTAGAATAGCTGGGACCATCATCAGTTACACTTCCTCTAGCTGAAGGTCTCAGATGTGCATTCCTGTGACAGCCACAGTGGTCCAGTGGAGAGAGAAAAAATGATGATGATGAAAGAGAAAAAAGAATGGACTGATGAATTATTATCTTTAAGTAGATGAGATAGGATGTGGTTTGGACACCGGCAGAGGAACTGGCTCTGGCTGGGACTAGGTTAACCTACAACTGTCTATGTGGTGGAAGGCCCATCAAGTGGCACAGCTGCAAATGCATGAGCTGATGGTGGTGGAATCTGTGAAATTGTCTTCTAATGTGTTCACTTCTCTCAGTGAGGTAGGAAGCAAGGTCATCAGCGGAAGTAAGAATGGGGAAGGAGGGTTGGATGTGTGAGCACAGAGAGAAGGTGTGTAAGAGTCACCCAGGCCAGGAGGAGGCTGAGGGTGAGCAATGCAGGGAAAGGGTGATTGCTCAACATGGTAGGGGCTCCCCAAAAGGTTTGGGTCGTGAAGGTAGAGAGAACAGTCAGTGTGCTGTGTGCTGCTCTCCAGCCTCCTGCACCTCATGGGGGCAGGTGAATGTAGGCAGAGGTGGAACCCACCAGCTGTGTAGTTTTGCCGAGCAAGTGTGACAATGCAAGGGAGAGACAAGGGAGGGATGAAAATCATTTACCATAGAATTCAAAATGGGTGAGGAGGGAGGAGAGGACACCCAAGGCTCAGGGACAATGGGTAGATGGCAGGATCACTAGATTAAGAATTCCGGGGTGGGGGGTGCCGGGGTCCAAAGGATTGCTGGAATTGATGTACTACAGGGTGAACACCAACCCTGATAAACAGATACATATAGAATGAATTATTTGCTGATATCAAATTACAATATATGATAAAATGATGGTATCTGTGTCCTCAGAGCCAGAGCCTGTGGCCACCCTGCAAGGGGATGAGTGGGAAGACAGTTAGAGTGGGAAGTGTGAGATTGAGAGTATTTAAGTGCTGGGGTTCTTGGCCATGATGAGGCCTAGATGACAAGCACACAGGGCCCAGGCACAGCAGAGGAGAAGGTCATGGAGGAGAGGAGGTTCAGGATCTCAGATGCCAGGGAGTGAGGGCATCCTCTCTGCTGTACGGGTGTCTATTGCTGTCATAAAATTACCACAAGCCGAGTGGTTTGAAGCAGCGCCTCTTTGTCATGTCACAGATGTGTGGGTTGCAAGTCCGGTCTCATAGGGCTAAGATCAAAGTATGGGCAGGTCTGTGTTCCTTCCTGGAGACTCTGGGGAAAAATCCACTCCCAAGTTTATTCAGGCTGTTATCTGAATTCAGTTCCTTGCAGTTAGGACTGAGGTCACTGTTTCTTTTCTGACTGTCATTTGAGAGCAACACTTAGCTCCTAGCGCCTTGTCTTGCATCCTTGCGCGTGGCCCCTGTGGCACATCCAATGCCCCTGCTTGGAATCTCTGACTTCCTCTCCTGTGTCTCCTCTTCCTCCCTCTTCTGTAACATCTCTGACTCCAGCCAGAGCAGATTCTCTGCTTTTAATGGCCCATGTGATTTGACTGGGCCCACGCAAATAGTCCAGGAGAATCTCCCTATTTTAAGGTCCTCAATCTTCATTACCTGAGTAATGTCCCTTTTGCCATGTAATGCAAGCTGTTCACAGGTTCTAAGAATTGAGACTGGACTTTTTTGGGGACCATTACTCAGTCCCCCATATCTACATTTGTTGAAGTCATCAAGATCAAGGAGACAGCACTGCTGGAGAGGGAGCCAGGGAACCAGGAGCTACAAGTCAGGATTGAGAGGAACGGCCTGGGGCCCACAGGGAATGGCTACAATGAAGGGAGTTGGGCCCTAATCTGATGACAGTTTTGGGAGGTTTGGGAGGAGGGAGACAGCAAAGTCTCAAAACCACAATGAGAAATGAGTCCAAAGGTACAAGTCCCTGGGGAAAGTCCCCACGTGGGAGGACTTCTGAAGGGTCTGTGTCCTTCGGGAAACTCAGGTTCCTGCTGGAGCTGCGAGATCAGGAACATCCTGAGAGAGGATGTGGAGGTTTCACTGATCAAGGGCTGAGAATTCCAGAGGGTGCAGTGGGAAGATTTCTGGAGTTGGGGTGGGAGGGTGAGGGGGACAGAAGAGGGGTGTGCAGAGCCTTTTGTGGTTGCGAGTGCGGGTGTTTGGGGGACCCAGTGTGACTGACACAAACAGGGAAAGGGCATGAGGAGCTCAGTCCTGGTGGACTCGAGGCAGACGATGGTGCTGAGGCTGTGGGAGATGAGGGAGGAGGAGCAGGGGTGGCTCTCACCTGGGATCTGTCCATGGAGGTGAGGACGGTGGAGTGGTTGGGTCTTAGTGCTGTGTGGACCTTTCTTGACCCTCTGATGAGAGCATGGAATACCTGAGGCAGAGGGTTCTTAGAAAATTGACCCTTGAATGTGAGGAAGGGAAGTGAGCTCATTCCAGGTCTCAGGTCTACCCTGACACCTTCTGCAGGTGGTGTCACTTCTGGGTCCCACGTGTGACCCCAGCACAGGGGCCCTCTTTTTCCCTGCTGAGCAGAGGCCCAGGGGAGCTGTGCTCCGATTTGACAATGCTAATATGGGTGTTTACATCTTAGAATACTATGTGGACATGGAGGTGTTGTTTCCAAATAAAAGAAAACTGAGTAAATGGGAGTTTTAAGAAACCTGAGCAATGGAGAGTAGGAGAAAATGTAAATGTTTCTATTTTTCAGTTTCCCCAAATGTTGCTGTCAAGGGGCTGGAGAGAGAAGTTGCAGGGAAAATAGAAACCTCAGAGAGGGCTGGAGCTCCTGAGCTCTGCTCACCTCCACAAGAAAGATGTTTGGGAAATTATTAAGACAATCTGACATGACTTGGATATTTCATAATATTAAGGAATTGTAGCAACTCTCTTCAGTGTAATAATATTATTGTTGGAAAAATGTTATATTTTAAGAGTTGAGTACTGAAGTATTTAGGAATGAGGGTCATGATGTTGGCAAGTGATTGTTAAATGTTTCAGCACAAATTATAGAAACATAATTTATTACGTACACAAAGGAAATAATTAGATCTATGGTGAGCATTGTAGTCTTTCAAACTTTTGGACTCTTTGCATTTTTGTGTAATTATTTGGAGAAAAAAGTAAAGGTAAAAGTACATGAGAAATGTTCACCACATCATGTGGATTGGAAATTAAGCTTCGAGACCAGATGAGGTGGCTCATGCCCGTAATCGCACAGCTTTGAGAGGCTGAGGTGGGAGGATCACTTTAGGCCAGGAGTTCAAGAGCAGCCTGGGAAATATAGGAAGACCCCATCTCTACAAAATACTAAACAATTAATTGAATGTGGTGGCGGGTATACCTGTGGTTCTATCTACTTGGGAAGCTGAGGTGGAGGACTGCTTAAGCCTAGGAGTTCAAGGTTATAGTGACCTATGATCATGCCACTGCCTTGGTGTCGGAGCGAGGCCCTGTCTCAAAAAGAAATTAAAAATAAAGAAAGAAAAGAATATTAAGCTTTAAGAGCATTAAAGAGCATGTGTGTGAGAATGTGTCAGTGTGTGCCAGTTGTGTGTATTTTGTGTGTGATTGTGTCATTGTGTGGAGAGTATCTGAGTGAGAACATATGTCAATCTGTGTGGCGGCATCTTTGTGTCTGCGTGTGTTGGTGTGTGAGTCTATGTGTGCATTCATTCATTCATTCATTCACTCAACCAGTATATTTAAAGTAACAATCAGGCACTATTCAAGGCAAGGGAAATACAGCTGTGAACAATCGAAATCACTATCCTTGTCCTCAGGAGGCTTGTATTCCAGAGGAGAGAGAGACTCATAAGTAATTAAAAATAAGCACATCTGTAGCTGGGCATGGACTCATGCCTATAATTCCAGCACTTTGGGAGGCTGAAGTGGGAGGACCTCTTGAGGCCAGGAGCCTTGAGATCAGCCTGAGACATAGCAGACTCCATGTGTACCAAAAGAAACAAAATAGTGAGTGTGGTGGCACACGCCTGCAGTCCCCAGCTACTTGGGAGGCTGAGGGAGGATCACTCTGAGCCCAAGAGCTCTGAGGCCACAGTGAGTCAAGACTGCACCACTGCACCCAGCCTAGGTGACAGATACAAACCTGGTCTCTGAAAATAAATACATAAGCAAATAATTCTTAAATGTTAGTAAAAGCATTGTGAACAAAAACAAAACAGGGTGGGGTCAGAGGGGATGGGAGACGCCACATGAAGTGGGCAGTGCAGGGACGGGTTGTGGTGGGAATGAGGAGAACGTCAGGGTGGAAGGGAGCCCTGGAGATGAGCTTCCAGGCAGGGGAGCAGCTGTGCAGAGGTTCTGAGGTGTGGACACCTGGGCGTGCTGGATGAACGACGCCGTGGAGGGCCTCAATCTGGCCCCATTGCACAGCCACATCTGGGTAAACTGGGCGGTCACTGGAGAGGGCCTTGCCAATGAGAGGGATTTTTCATGTAACATGTTTTGAAAAGATTCTTCAAAACATTCCAAAGGTATTACAGGGGACATTTTCCTGCGTTCCCAGACCCCAGGTCCTCTGCCAGAAACGAGCACGTGACCAAGTCTCATGCATCCTTCCTGGAAAGCAGCTGTGCACGTGTTATTGTTGTTACATGAAGAAGGAGCACTGAAAAGAAAGAAGCAGAGGAAGAAAATGCTTCTTCTCTTCGGTTTTCCAGAGTGTTGTTATGAAGGGCTGGAGAGAGGGTTTGCAGGGAGGAGACAGAAACCTCAGGGACGGTACAAGGCTCCAGAGTTTCCCTCTGCTCTCACCGTTGTGGAGTCCCTTCCTGCCCAGAGGCTCCTTCACTCCCACTGATGCTCAGCCCCGGGTCAGCCATCTCTGCCTGACTTACAGCCCACTCCCCTCTTCTGCTCAGAGAATCTGAGAGCAGCGCGGCGGCGCCCCCCGTGTGGCCACAGGGCTAAGGATGGTAGCCCTGAGGTCCTACCTCACCTGCTCAGCCAAGACCTCCTCTGGGTCTCCCTGGGCTCCAGGCAGCAGGACAGGGGTCTGAACACAAGAGGGCGCGCCTACCCTACGTCAGGGTTGGGATCAGCCGTGTCTGTGTGGTTCTGTTCATGTACGCTTTATTGTATTCCATTGATTTATGCCTATTTTATGCCAATATCACACTGCTTTTTATTACTAGAATTTATAGTAAATATTGAAATCACCCACTATGCATCCTCCAAATTTCTTCATTTTAAAAATTATTTTGGCTATTCAAAGTTATTTTTATTTCCATTGAATAGGTAGCTTCAGCTTGCCAATTTCTTTAAACATTTCTTTTAAAGCTCACCAGTGTTTTCATTCAAATTGTACTTAATTTAATAGCTCAATCTTGGAGAATTAATAACATTGGAGATCCCAGTTCTTGAATACACTACTTCTCTGTTTATTTCGATCATCTTTACTTTCTGTCGGTGCTGCCATGTAGATCTTAGTGTACAAATCACAAACACTATTAAAAAATTAATGTCTGAACATGGTATTACTTTAATAAATGTTTTATAAGTGGATTTTTAAATTTTTCGTTATTCTGATTTTACATTACTTATAGAGCCTTTACTTTTGTGTAAGAGTTGTACCCTACAATTTTGATGAATTCATTTATTACTTCTAGAAGTTTTATTTGCCTTAATATTTTCCACTTGCATAATATTGTCACCTGCAAACTAGGACATTTTACTTCTCTTTCATTTATAAGTCTTTCATTTCTTTTTCTTGGCTTAATGCTCTGGCCAGGACCTCCAGGACAATATCTTTGCCGTTTTCTTGATCTTAGGTAGAGAGTAATCGATTTTCATCATAAAATATGATGTGAGTTGTAGGTTTTACATAGAAGCCCTTTATCAAATTGAAGAACTTGACTACAATTCCTATTTGCTGACAAATTTTGTCACAAATGAGTGTTACATTCTATTTTTCATTATTATTTTTTAACTTTAAATTCTGTGGTACATGTGCAGGTCTGTTATGTATTTAAATTGCATGTCATGGGGGTTTGGTGTACAGATTATTTCACAATGCAGGTTAGAAGCATGGTACTTGATTGGAAGTTTTTTAATCCTCACTCTTCTCCCATCCTCCACCCTCCAGTAGGCCCTGGTGTCTACTGTTCCCTTCTTTGAGTCCATGTGTACTCACTGTTGAGCTCTCACTTTTAAGCGAGAACTCGTGGTGTTTGGTTTTCTGTTCCTGTGGTAGTTCTCAGGATAATGGCCTCTAGCTCCATCCATGTTGCTGCAAAGGACATGACCTTGTTCTTTTTTATGGATGTGTAGTATTCCATGGTGTATACGTACCACATTTTCCTTATCCAGTCTACCACTGATGGGCATTTAGGTTGATTCCATGTCTTTGCTATTCTGAATAGTCCTGCAGTGAACATACACATGCATATGTCCTTATGATAGAATGATTTATATTCCTTTGGGGATATACCCAATAAAGGGATTGCTGGGTCAAATGGTTATTCTAAGTTCTTTGAAAAATCGCCAAACTGCTTTCCATACTGGCCGAACTAATTAATTTACATTCCCACTGGCAGTGTATAAGCGTTCCCTGTTCCCTGCAACCTTGCCAGCATCTGTAACTTTTTGACTTTGTAATAATATCCATTCTGACCATGTGAGATGGTATCTCACTGTGGTTTGGGTTCATATTTCTGTAGTGATTAGTGATGTCAATCATCTTCTCATATGCTTGCTGGCCCTGTGTATGTCTTCTTTTGAAAAGTGTTTGTCCATGTTTTTTGCCTACTTTTTTAATGCGATTGCTTGTTTTCTGCTTGTTAATGTCTTTACATTCCTCATAGGTTCTGGATATTAGACCTTTGTCAGATGCATAGTTTGTAATATTTTCTCCCATTCTGTAGGCTGACTGTTTATTCTGTTGACAGTTTATTTTGCTGTGCAGAAGCTCTTTAATTAGGTCCCATTTGTCAATTTTTGTTTTTGCTGCACTTGACTTTTGGCATCTTTGTTTGATACCTTTAAAAAAAAGTTTTAAATGGTATTTAGTTTTTCTTTTACTGTTTATTTTAGTTTCAGGTGTTAACACGTCAGCAGCTGAGGCAGCACAAAACAAAAAAGGTTTTTTTTTGAGACAGAATCTCAGTGTGTCACCCAGGCTGGAGTGCAGTGGTGTGATGCTGGCTCACTGCTACCTCCGCCTCCTGGGTTCAAGGATTCTCCTGCCTCACTCTTCTGAGTAGCTAGGATTAAGTCCACACCACTGTCAGGACTAATTTTATTTTGGTGAGATGGAATTTTTGCCATGTTGGCCAGGCTGGTCTGGAACTCCTGACCTCAAGTGACCTGCTGACACCTCGATCTCCCTAAAGTGCTGGGATTACAAGCATAAGCCACTGCCTGTTTTATTGTGTTAATTGAGTGAGTTGTGTTGGCCAATTTGCGATTGCTGAACAAACACTTCCCCATAAAAAAACAATCTGGCGCGGCCACATTGTTCTTTTATGTTTATTTGGATTTAATAACTTTTGCACACAATTTAGGGTCTGTGCTCCAAGAAATAGTTGTTCTTGATTCTTTTTCTTGTGATTTTGTTTGTCTGGGTTTTCTTCTTCTTTTTTTTAAATCTGAGTAATGTTTCCCTCATAAATTGACTTGAAAATGGTTGCCTCACTAATAATTTCTAAAAGGGTGTTTGAAAAATTGATGTTGTTCTAGCTATATGTTCCCTTATAATTCATCATTATTTCCTGGACGTTTCCTCTATGGAAGGATTTCAATTACAAATTCAATTTCTGATATTTATATATAAGCTGGTCACATTTTTCTTCTTCTTAGGTCCAATTTCCTGAGTTTTCTCTCTCAAGGAAATTGTTCGCAGTTATCAAGCGTATTGGCATGAAATTATTAATATTACTTTTCAGGGACCTGAAGACTGTGCACTGATGTTCTTTTCTTTCCGATATTGTTAATTTGTGTCTTTTTGCTTCATCAATCTAGCTAGGGGTTTATAAAATTTACTGAATTATTTTGCCATATAACCAACTTTTGGTTATTATTTTTTTTTTATCTTTGTGATTCATTGACTTCTGTTTCTTATTATTTCCTTCCTCTGCATGCTTTGGTTTAATTTGTTCTTTTGTTTTTTATGGCAGAAGCCAAGTTGCTAATTGAGATCTTCTTTTAATAAGGCACTTAAAATACCAATTTTCTCAGTACTGCAGCTACATCCCTGAATTTTGATTTATTGTACTTTCATATCCTTTAGTTTTAGAAGGCGTCTAATCTCTGCGTTGACAAATTGTCCGATCAGAATTTGATCATTTAATTTCAGATACTTGGTATGTTTATGATCCGCATTATCTTAGTCCATTTGGGCTGTTGAAACAGAAACACCGTAGTCTGTGTGGCTTATAAACAGAAATCTGGCCTGCAATTCTCACAATTCAAGGCCCTGCAGTCCAAGGTCAAGACAATGGCAGAGAGAGTGTGTGATGAAGGGTCGTCCTGGGCTACACAGATGGTGTCTTTTTCTTGGTGTCTTTACATAGTGGAAGGAGCAAAGGAGCTCAATGAGTCCCCGCACATAGGGACTAATCTCACTAATAAGGGCTCTGCCCTCAGGACATCACCTCCCCTAAGGCCCCACCTCCAAACACCATCACATTAGGGATTAGGTTTCAGCTCACGTGAATTTAGGGGATGACAGAAACATTCGATCCACAGGATCATCTTGTGTTACTGATTTCTAATGTGTTTCCATCACGGTCCAATATATCTTATGCGATTTCAATATTTTCAAATGTATTGTTTTATGGCCTAGAAATACAGTTTCTCTCTTGTTAAATGTATCATTTGCACTTGAGACAATATGTATTTTTTCACTACAGTGTTGCAACAAATCAATAAAGACTGTGTGGCTAATGCTTTTTGGTTTCTAGGTCTTTGCTGGAATTTTCTATAGTTTTAAATTTATTGCTAAAAGTTTCAACATGTCTAATGTTTGCGTTTAACATGTCTAACCCCTGCCTCCTGGTTCAGCAATTCTCCTGCCTTAGCCTTCTTGTGGCAGTTTAGAACTGCCACTACACCCAGCAATTGTTTTTTATTTTTTAGTAGAGACAGGGTTTCATCTTGTTGGCCAGGCTGGTCTCCCAGACTCCTGACCTTGTGATCAGCCAGCCTCAACTCCCAAAGTGCAGGGATTAAGTGAGCCACCGTTGCCCAGCCAGATTCTTTTATTCTCATTGTGACAATCTCTGAATTCTGATTGGGGAGTTGAAATCCATTTACATTTAAAGTAATTACTGATAAGGAAAGGTTTAGTTCTGTAATTGTGGTGTTGGTTTTATGCATGTCTTATAGCTGTTTTGTCCCTCATCTCCTTCATTCCAACCTTCCTTTTGTTTTTTAGTCGATTTTTTAGTATTATGTTTTAATTGCCTTCCTATGTTTTTAAATTGTATATTTATGTCTATTTCTTTGAATTACTATGGTATTGCATACTGCTGTACAAGTTATAACAATCTTAGATTGAAACCAATATGAAACTCTGCCACATCTTTTCCCACCTTCATTTTACATTATTGATCCCACAAGTTACACCTCCATGAGCCTGGCAGGCTGGAAATCACAATGTTGCAGGCTTCAGTCTAAACTTTGTAGACCAGGCTGGCAGACTGAAACCCTAAACTGTAGTTGCTACACCATCATCTTCCAGGCAGAACTTTCTTCTCTGGGAAGCCTGGTAATTTTGCCCAAAGGCCTTCAACCTGATTCAAAAGTCACCTAGTTATTGAGGGTAATTTCCTTTTCATAAAATCAATTGATACCAGATTTTTGATACAACTGCAAAACATTATCATATCAACATATATAAATTAGTGTTTGATCAAACTAAGTACTATGGTTTAATAAAATTGACACCTAAGACCCACCATCCAGTCCATGCTGGTGAACTTGGCACCATTAACATTTTCTTAAGCATGACCACCAAATAAAAGCAAGTATAAGACTAGGCACGGTGGCCCAAGCCTGTAATCCCAGCACTTTGGGAGGCAGGGTCTGGGTGGATCCCTGGGTCAGGAGATCAAGACCATCCTAGCTAACGGTGTGAAACCCTGTCTCTACTAAAAATACAAAAAAACAGGTGAGGTGGTGAGGCGCCTGCTCCCAGCTACTCAGGGGAGGCTGAGAGGCAGGGAAGAATAAGCGTGAACCTGGGGTGAGCTTGCAGTGAGAGCTGAGATCTGGCCACTGCACTCCAGCCTGGCGACGAAGCTCAGTCTCAAAAAAAAAAAAAAAAAAGCAAGTTAAAGTCATACTTTGCCAGATGATACAATCTTTTTGGTTGGATGCAAAGCTTGCATCCAGCTAAAACTACCTCAGAAAAAGGTTCAACTGAATGCATGATGTATATGCTTCTGCACGATGTACTTTCTGTAACCTAAATACCATGTGTAATAAAAGTTGCCATCATTAATAAAGGGAACTATTGTTATACGTCTTATGTTTTATTACAAGATGATCAGGAAAAAGATGAAAAGAAAGGTGTTGCTCGAAACATGGACACATACACACAGACAAATATCATTATAAAAACGCGGGAAGTAGTAAACATAACATTTTACCGTGCTTATTTCTGTAAGTGCTCACATGGTTACAACTGGTTATTTATTTATTTATTTATTTACTTATTTATTTGAGACAGGGTCTTGTTCTGTTGCCCAGGCTGGAGTGCAGTGGCATTACCTGCGGCTCACTGCAACCTCACCTCCTGGGCACAAGTGGTCCTCCTCTCAATCTCCTAGAGTAGCTGGGACTACAAGAACACCTCCAAGTCACGAGCCACTGTGCCAGCCACAACTGGTATTTACTCAATGCTTGTTGTTTTTTCACTAATAAGCCCACATATTCCCCATTGCTTTCCAGCAAGTGTGTCAACTGATCAGGACTGCTTTCCTGCTTGGGTGACTCAAACCTTCATTCTAGAAGAGAATGGGTCATTAGAAGTCCACCTGACTTGGGTTGTTGTAGTTTTTATTGACTTTAATTATAGGGCAGAGTATTACTAAGAGATATGAAACATCTCTGTTCCAGACATAGTCTATTACTGCCATTGTGTAGTAGCAGACCAATTCCCGTGATGACCAGGACCAATCACCCCAGGCAGTTGCAGTGCTCCTTCCTTTGTTGATTCAGAATCATGAGAGCTGAGCCAGTGTCTGTCTTAGCTTCCAGCTCAGTGGTTCATTCTTGTGACTCCTGAGGGAGCTCAATGGTTCATTTCTGTGTCTCCTCCTTTTGTAAGAAGCCTCTAGATGCTGATCCTGTTATTCCTCCTGACTTTGGGCAAGACCTCACAGCCAGATGTCTCCCTGCATCTCCTAAGGTTTCAGTCGAGTCTATACTTTCCCTGGAACAGACCTCCCAGAGGGAAGGCAGACTGCCATCTTTGCTGTTATATATTCTTTCACTTCTGGTGATACCTCAAGGTCTGGAAAATCCTAGAACAATAGGGACAATGAAAACGGACCAACAAACTATGCAGCCAGAAAAGTGAAAGCCAGACTGTTAAAGAAAACAAGAAAGAAAACCGCAAAGAGACAGCAACCTCAAAAGTTGGGTGAAGAAACCCTAAAGGGTGAAATCAACAAAGAATCGATAGCCAGCCGACGGAACTGAAAAATACGGCTATAAATTTCTGGTGCAAAATTGGTAATAGCAGATCAGAGTAAAGTGGGCTCGGTGCTTGAAGACTGGCTTTCTGAAATAAGACGAAGGCGGACAAAGAATGAAAGACAAAACATCAAGAAAAACATGGGATTATGTAAAACAGATGTGAATGATTGGTGTACAGAAAGGATGGAGAACAATTCGGGCTGTTTCGGGATATAAATCATAAAACCAACCTAGCTAGACAGGCCAACATTCAAATTCAGAAATGCAGAGGATCCCAGTAAGTTGCTCCATGAGAAGATCATCCATCATCCCAAGACAAATAATCATCAGATGCTCCAAGGGTTAAAATGAAAGAAAGAAAAGATGTCAAGGGGTAGCCAGAGAGAAAGGCCAGATCACCTACAAAGGGAAGCCCATCAATGGCTAACAGTGGATCTCTCAGTGGAAATCCTACAAGCCAAGAAGAGACTGAGGGCCAATACTCAACATTCTTAAAGAAAGAGTTTCCAACCAGAATTTCATATCCAGCAAACCTTCAAGTTTCATAAGCAAAGGAGAAATCAGATTCTTTTCAGGCAAACAAATGCCAAGGAATTCCTGTTACTACCAGACCTGCATTACAAGAACACTCTGAAGGAAGCACTAAACATGGAAAGACAGTTCCCAGCCACTACAAAAACACAGTGAAGTACACAGACTAGTGACACGATAAAGCAACCACATAAGAAAACAGAGTCTGCAAGTAACTAGCTAACATCATGATGATAGGGATCAAATCCACACATATCAATACAACTTAAATGTAAATGGTATTACACATTTAAAAGACAAGAGTGGCAAGCGGATAAAGAACAAGGTCTATCGGTATGCTGTCTTCAATACACCCATTTCACATGCAACACACATAGGCTCAAAATAAAAGAAAGGAAGAAATTGCAAGCAAAATGGAAAGCAGAAAAAAGCCAGGGTTGCAACCCTTGTTTCTGACAAAACAGGTGTTAAACCAACAAAGATTAAAAAAGACAAAAGAGAGGGCATTACATAATGAGTAGCGGTTCAATTCAACAAGGAGATCTAACTGTCCTGAAATATATACTGCAGCACAAACACAGATTCATAAAGTAGGTTCCTAGAGACCTTCAAAGAGACTTAGAATCTCACACAATAATAGTAAGAGATTTTAATACTCCACTAACAATATTAGACAGATCATCAGGACAGAAAATTAACAAAGATATTCAGGACCACAGACTCAGCCCTGAGATCAAATGGACCTGATGAATATCTACAAGCTACCCCAAAGCAACAGAATATACATTTTCACATTGCCATGGCATTGCTTTCCAAAATCGATCACACAATTGGAGTAAACGCTCCTCAGCAAATGCGAAACTGAAATCACAACAAATAGTCTCTTGGACCCACAGATTGCAATCAAATTCAAAATAAAACTAAGAAATTCACTTAAACCATACAATTACTAAGAAATTGAATAATCTGTTCTTGAGCGACTTTTGGGTCAATAATAGAAATTGGAAAGCACAAATCAGAGTTCTTTGAAGATAATGAAGGAATATAATGTATCAGAATCTCTGGGAAGTAGCTAAGGCAGTGTTAAAGAGAGAAATTTATAGCATTAAATGCCCACATCAAAAAGTTAGAAAGATTTCAAGTTAACAACCCGCACCACATGGTAACACTCTAAAATCGTCCACACAATTGGAGTAAACACTCCTCAGCAAATGCAAAAGGGCAAATCACAACAAATAGTCTCTTGGACCACAGTGTAATCAAATTCAAGAAGAAATAAAGACTAAATTCCACTTAAACATACAATTACATAGAAATTGAATAATCTGTTCTTGAAGAGCGACTTTTTGGGTCAATAATGAAGTGGGCACAAAATCAGAATTCTTTGAAGATAATGAGAACAAAGATACAATGTATCAGAATCTCTGAAACAGCTAGGCAGTGTTAAGAGAGAAATTGATAGCATTAAATGCCCACATCAAAAGTTAGAAAGATTTCAAGTTAACAACCTAAAATCACAACCAAAACTTGAGAACAAAACGAAACATATCCCAAAGTAGCAGAAGACAAGACATAATAAAAATTAACAAAGGCATTTGTCTCCCAAAGGAGGCAGAGACAGGAAAAACCACTCAAAGATCAACGAATTCAGGAGTTTTTGTTTTTGTTTTTGAGATGGAGTTTCACTCTTGTTATCAGGCGCAAGTGCACTAGCATGATCTTGACTCACTGTAACACGCCGCCTCCGGGTTCAAGCGATTCTCCTGCCTCAGTCTTTCAAAGTAGCTGGGATTATAGGCATATGTCACCATGCCTGTTAATTTTTGTATTTTTAAGAGAGATGGGGTTTATCTATGTTGGTCCCAGGCTGGTCTTGAACTCCTGACCTCAGGTGATCTACCTGCTTCAGCCTCCCAAAGTGCTGGGATTACAGAGGGGGTTAGGACATCGCTCCTGGCCTAGGTTTTTAAATTAATAAAATCAATAGACCCTAGCTAGGCCTGAAGTAAAGAGAAGAAAAGAGAAGATTCAATAAACACAATTAGAAACAATAAGGAGGGATAATACCATTGACCAAAATTCAAGCAACCACCAGAAAATGTTATGAACACCTCTATGCAAATAAACTGGAAAATCTAGAAGACAAGGATCAATTTCCTGAACACATACACCTGCCCCTCAAGACTCAACCAGGAAGAAATGGAATCACTGAACAGACTAAAAATGAGTTCTGAAATTAGAGGCAGTAATAAAACAGCCTACCAACCAAAAACCCAGGACCAGATGATTGACAGGCAAATTCTATTAGATGTACAAAGAAGAGCTGGTACTATTACTCATGAAACTATTCAAAAAGGAGGAGAACTTCTCCCTAACTCATTCTATTAGGCCAGCATCATCCTGATACCAAAATGTGGCAGAATGCAACAACAACAAGAAAGAAAACTTCAAGCCAATATTCTTGATGAACATTGATGCAAAATCTTCGACAACATGCTGGCAGTAAGCAATGAATCCTGCAGCACGATAAAAAGCTTATCCACCACAATCAAGTAGACTTCATCCCAGTACAACATTTACTCAACATATGTAAGAGATTAATAAATGTGCCTCATTATATAAATGGGAACTAAAGACAAAAACCACATGATTATCTCAGTAGATGCAGAAAGCACTTTTGATAAAATTCAACATCTATTCATGTTTAAAAACTCTCAATAATAGTTTAGTGAAGAATAGACTCCCAAAGTGCTGGGATTACAGGTGTAATTACCACATGACCACTACCACTGACATTCTTCACAGAACTAGAAAAACTATTTTAAAATTCACCTGGAACCAAAAAGAGCCTGAATAGCCAAAGCAATCCCTAAACACAAGGAACAAAGCTGGAGGCATTACACTGCCAGATTTTTGATTGAGACAGAAGTCTCACCCTGTCATCCAGGCTGGGTGCAATGGTGAGATCTCGGCTCACTGCAACCTCTGCCTTTTGAGTTCAAGCGATTCTCTTTTCTCAGCCTCCTAAGTAGCTGGGATTACAGGCACGTGCCACCACACCCAGCTAATTTTGTATCTTTAGTAGAGATGGGATTTCACCTTGTTGGCCAGACTGGTCTCAAGCTCCTGACCTCGTGATCCACCACCTCTGCCTCCCAAGTGCTGGGATTACACGTGTGACCTGCATGTCCAGCGTATGCTACCTGATTTCAACTACATTTCAGTCTGCAGTAACCTAAACAGCATGGTACACTGGGTACAAAAACAGACAAAGACCAAAGGGACCAAAATGAGAACCTAGAAATAAGACCACACACCTACAACTATGATGGTTGACAAGCCTGACAAAACAAGCATTGGGAAAGGACTCCCTACTCATAAATGCTGCTGGGATAATTGGCTAATACATATGCAGAAGATGAAAACTGAACCCCTTTCTTACACCATATACAAAATCACCTCAAAATGGATTAAAGACACACATTTAAGATCCAAACTGTAAAAACCCTAACACAACCTAGGCAATACCATTTAGGACATTAGCGCCGGCAACAATTTCCGCGACAAAGATACTTAAAAAGCAAAGTGCAACAAAACAAAAATTGTCAAATGGGATCTAATTCAACTAAAGAGCTCTGCACAGCAAAAGAAACTATCAACAGAGTAAACAACCTACAGAATGGGGGAAGATTTTTTGCAAACTATGCATCTGACAAAAGTGTAATATCTATAAGGAAGTTAAACAAATTTACAAGAAAAAACAAAACAACCGCATTAAAAAGTGGGCAAAGCATATGAACAGACACTTCTCAAAAGAAGGCATACATGCAGCCAACAAACATGAAAAAATGCTCAACATCACTGATCATTAGAGAAATGCAAATCGAAACCACAGTGAGATGCCATTTCACACCAGTCAGAATGGCCATTATGAAAAAGTCAAAAAACAGATGCTGGCAAAGTTGTAGAGAAAAAGGAATACTTATACACTGTTGGTGGGAGTGCAAATTAGGTCAGCCATTTCTCAAAGACCTACAGACAGAAATATCATTATACCCAAAGGAATACACATCATTCTATTATAAAGACATAGGCACACATATGTTCATTGCAGCACTATTCACAATAGCAAAGACATGGAATCAACTTAAATGCCCATCAATTATAGACTGGATAAAAAAATGTCATACATAGATACCATGGAATACTGTGCAGCCAGACAAAGGAACACGATCATGTCCTTTGCAGAGACATGGATGGAGCTGGAAGCCATTATCCTTAGCAAACTAATGCAAAAACAGAAAACCAAATACTGCTTGTTCTCACTTCTAAGTGGGAGCTAAATGATGAGAATGCATAGAGACATAGAGGGGAATAGCACACACTGGTGCCTTTCAGAAAGTGGAGGGAGGGAGGAAGAAGAGGATCAGGGAAAATAACGAACGCATACTAGGCTTAAAACCTGGGTGATTACATAATCTGTGCACCAAACTCCCACAACGCAAGTTTACCTGTAAAACAGCCTGCACTTGTATCCCTGAACTGAAAATAAAAGTTAAAAAAAGGAACTGATCTGTGGATTTTGCCTGTTGCTGAGTAGGTCTATTTCAATTATGCAAACCAGCACTGAGGAAATAATCACAGGGTGGTCAGGGGCCCACTGTGAGAATGGTTCATGGATGTTAGGGCTTCAGGTTTTCTATTCTT
>NW_022167347.1:0-1283 GCF_008728515.1 Papio anubis | reverse complement strand
TAACGTATTTCATGATGGAGTGTGGCCTGTCCTTCCTCTATCCAAGCACCATCACCACCCTACTCCCTGCTGTACTGGATACTGTGCCCTAACATACTCAGTGACTGCATCATTTCTCTAAGAGAACAAGTTCTGGCACGCATGCTGCTTCCTTTTTGGGGGAGGGTGGTAATGAGAAATGGGTGATACACAATTGTCTTTATCCACAGTGTTCTCTATTTGTCCGTGTGATAATCTTGTATTAATTCTTCGTGTCTCAAGTCACATACCATGTCTTAATGTGTAGCCTTCACTTACTGAATCAGAGGACTTGGTGCTTCTTCCTTTGTGATCTGAAACTGATTTTAACACAGTTTTACTGTTACAATAATTTGTGATCTAGAGAACACTGCCTGTTTCATTGACTCAGATTGTGTGTTTCTCATTTTAGTTCTAAGACTTATAATGCATACTTTTTCAAAAAGTCATCGACTCTTAGGTCATCCTCAAACTAAAGCATTTATAGTTCATGATGGATCCAATGGAATGTATGAGGGAATCTACCATGGAATCCCTGTGATGGGCTTCCTTTATTGCAGATCAACCTGATAACTTTGCTCAAATGAAGGCTAAGGGGGAAGCTGTTAGATTGGACTCAAATCTGTAATGTAAATTACAGATTTGCTCTATGCATTAAAAGCAGTCATTAATGACCCCACACAAATGTAAATATTTTAAGCTCGTAGCATCTATTCATACTTTCTCACATGAAGGCCAAGGGAGCTGCAGTGATTCTGAACATGAACACAGTGCTGAGTACATATATTTTTTGCAACACCTAAAGGCCATGATCAATACATCATTGTATCACAATATTTTTGTTAGTTTGTTTGATTTAGTGAAAACATTTTTCAGAGGTTTTAGGATAGTGCATAAATACTAAAATAGCCAAAAAGTGAAATAAGAGGAATTGCTAAAGACGCTAACAGAAGGATTATAAGGAAGATTGAAGACAAAGTTGAAGCAGAAAACTGTAAATATTATTACAGTATTGACTAATTTTCAGCACACTTATGTTGTCTTTCAGCATGAGAATTCATCAAATGTTCATTTTTAAATATTTTCTGTGTATATTGAAGGTATATAAAATGATATTATGGAATAAAAATATATATTTAAAAAGTTACCATAATAAAACAAACATATTCATGTTCTCCTATTGGTTATACATTTCTTTTGTTTTTAAAGCATTCCTAAGATGATTTATTTTCAGTGATCATCATGACATAATCAATCTCTAATTA
>NW_022167346.1:0-1283 GCF_008728515.1 Papio anubis | reverse complement strand
GCCTCGGCCTCCCAAAGTGCTGGGATTACAGGCGTGAGCCACCGCCCCCGACAAACACTCCATTATTAATAAAAAGAAAATCTCTTAGTCACATTAGTCTGCATGTAAAGGAAAAATTGTACCATGGCAGTGCCATATGCCTCAGGCCCACATAGGAAATTGTCCTGAGAATAATCTACAACAGATATGCCCTTTGTTTCTTTTTTCCACTTGTCACAATATGAACACCTTTCCAACTCATTAACCCTTTTAGAACCTGTTTTTGGATGGCTGAGTGGTAACCTCTGGTATACCTGTGTCACAGCGTATTTACCCTGAGTTTGTGTCATTTCCAACTTTTCACTACTGTATGCAACACTGTGACAAACATCTTCAAGCTATAATTTTAACACTCTACCATTAGAGTGCTTTTAAACTCAGTAGGAGGTTATCAGTGGCAGGAAGTTTTTATGTCTCTTTTATTGTCTGATTGAAAAAATATATTTATGGGCTGGGCGTGGTGGCTCACGCCTGTAATCCCAGCACTTTGAGAGGCTGACACAGGAGGATCACAAGGTCAAGAAATCGAGATCATCCTGGCCAACATGGTGAAACCCTGTCTTTACTAAAAATACAAAAATTAGCTGGGTGTGGTGGTGCACGCCTGCAGTCCCAGCTACTCAGGAGGCTGAGGCAGGAGAATGACTTGAACCCGGGAGGCAGAGGTTGCAGTGAGCTGAGATCATGCCACTGCACTCCGGCCTGGCAACAGAGCGAGACTCCGTCTCAAAAAAAAAAAAAAAAAAAAAGGAAAAAAGAAAAAGAAAGAAAAGAAAAACAAAAACATTTATGACTACACAGAAGCTGCCCAAACTTTCCCAAACTGTAAAAAATACATCATTAGAAATATAGTAATTTGGCCAGGCACAGCGGCTCACACCTATAATCCCAGCACTTTGGGAGTCCAAGGAGGGAAGATTTCTTGAGCCCAGGAGTTCACAACCAGTCCCGGGAACATAGCAAGACTCTGTTTCTATCCCCTCCCCCAAAAAGTAGCCAGATATAGTGATGGACACCTGTGATCCCAGCTACTTGAGAGACAGGGTTTCTTTTTTTCTTTTTTCTTTTTTTTTTTTTTTTTTTTTGAGACGGAGTCTTGCTCTGTCGTCCAGGCTGGAGTGCAGTGGCCGGATCTCAGCTCACCGCAAGCTCCGCCTCCCGGGTTTACGCCATTCTCCTGCCTCAGCCTCCCGAGTAGCTGGGATTACAGGCGCCCGCCACCTCGCCTGGCTAATTTTTTGTAT
>NW_022167345.1:0-1283 GCF_008728515.1 Papio anubis | reverse complement strand
TTTTAAATGTCTGAAAGTTGCACTCTCTTACAATTTATTTTTTAATTACAAATAAAACTCTAGCCAGTAATTATGGTATTTTCTTTCACAAAACTCTCTCCCCTTTTAAAAATACTATTTTTTTAGTATTATGTCTGGTAGGTGGAAATATGTACTTAATTTATTTCTGATCCCGAGAACCTCAACAGATGATCAGTTTAAAGAATCACAGTTTGTCAATGTCTTTCTAAAATATTTTGTCTACTGTTCATAGTGCCATTTTCCTGAGCTCTACTCTTAACTTTTCTGTTCCACAGACTTTTGGCTTCAGTGTCTATGTTCTTCTGCGAGCTATGCTTCCTGCCACTGTTGATAGGGATTATGTCTCAGAGAACTTGCTTTCCTAGGAATTGCTCCGTCTAAAACACAGTAAGTCATCAAAAACATTTTCTGAACAAATACGTTAGTGGACAATATGGGCTGGTTCAGTTGAATATGCAAATAACACCTCTTCCACATTAAAGAGATGTTACCCTTAAGGGAACTAGAGGGGGTTGAGTGAGATGAACAGGATTTTGCACAATGAGTTCATTTTTTAATTTGTGTAATGTGATGCCTATATTTATCTTACTGGTCCTTCAAGGTTCCACCATTTGGAATCAGCCGTTCTTTGGATTTTTCCTTCCTGGCATAATTGGAGTCCTTCCTGTATTAAAACACTCATAGACATAATAAATTCCATACCTAGTACACCTGGTGGAAAGTAGCCCACCAGCATTCTGTTCCCCCATGCTTCATGAGAAAGTAACCATCACTACCCCAGTTAATCCCCTTTGTGGAACTTGCCCTTCAAGTAATATTTCTGCATTCTGACGGATAGGACTAACCATCCTTCCTTTTACTATTTATAAGCAGTTTGAATGAGAGGAGAAAAACTTTTGGGACACAGTAATTACGTTGAATTACATAGTTGTACTCAACAGAACTAATTACAGTTCAATTAAATTTAATGTTCAAATAGAATTATCATTTTATTATTTCAATAACAAATACCAGTTGAAATGTAAATATGAGGTGATTTTAGATTAAAAAATAGTTTTTAATAGTTGTTACTTTTTAGAAATCAAATGTGACTAAAAGTCATGCAGATTCCAGTATAATTCAGCCTTCTGAGAGTTAGTAATTGCTATATTTGGATTTCAAAAAATTTGATGAAAAGTGGCTATGTGTAAATGGACTGACTTGAATTGTGAGGTATCTACACAATGGATATGTATGGATAAAGAGGTATTACATGCACTTGA
>NW_022167344.1:0-1283 GCF_008728515.1 Papio anubis | reverse complement strand
GCCTGCTTGGTGCTCTATCTCGCTGTGGTCAAGTTGGTACCCAAGCTACAAGACAAAGTCTCTTTAATCTTTTGTCTCCTTTCCTCCAGCAGAAGAGATCTCTCTCTAAAGCCATCATAGCTCAGAATGTGCTCACTCACATCTGAAGCCAGCAGGACACTGGATCTCACTGTAGGCCCACCTTGAATCCTGCCTGGCTACTGCTGGTGTTTATTCAAGGCCCAGTGGGCACTTCAGTCAGCAGCTGATAAATCTTTCCAGAACTGAGTTCTTCCCTTCAAGACGGTAAGTTCTCTTCTCACCCAGGTTGTGTTTAGGAACATCATCTGGGAGCTAGGGTCTGAAATAAGGGCCTCATGACTCTGCCTGGTGACCTGTTCTACTGTGGCTGAGCTAAAACCCAAGCTCCAAGACAAATTCCTTTTTTAGTCTTTCCTCTCTTCTCCTCAAGCAAAAGGAAAGAATCTCCCCCAGAGTTGTGAACTGCACTACCTGGGGTTGGAGGAGGGATTGCGTAAGAACTTCCTTGGCTGCCCAAGCTGGTGTTTCACTAGGTCGCGTGTAACCCAAGCCCACTGACTCTGAGCCCAGCACAGCACAAGGATTTGCCCAGAAATTGCCATCTCTCTGGGCTAGACTGCCTTTCAAGTTTATTTAGAACCCCATTATCTCCATAGCCCACTGTGGTGTGTCTAACCAGAACTCAGGTTCTCACCACTGGATTGAAAGATTCCCCTCTGGCTGGGGCTGGTCTAAACGCTCCTGCATGGGCACCAGTTAAATTCTCGTCTGTGTTGCTTTCTACTGTGACTAGCAGTGCTGGGTTCCAGTATAAAGACCCACAATGACTGTACTCTCCCACCCCCAAGGACACAGATTTTCTCTCCATGCCACATGGTCGCTGCAAAGGGATTGCAGAGAGGTGTCTCAGCAATTCAAGACTGACTCTGCTACCCTTTCAGTGCCTTTTTCCTTCATATGATGTTAAAAGCAGGTACTGTGAGTGTTCATGTGATTTTGGTTCTTATGTAGGTGTTGTCTCATGTATATAGTTGTTCAATTTCTGGATGAAGCATAAATGCCAGAGGGCTCTAGACAGCCATCTTGTTTCATCTCCCTCCCAGATTTTTATTTTAGTTAATTAGGGATAAACCCGTGGTGTCTGACAGAGCCTATCTTGGAAGGCTTACAAATTTGGAAGGTAGGAAAGAGTGCATAACTTTAATATAACAATATAAGTGAATATAATCTTAATGAGAATAAGGTGAAATCAACAGCAATAA
>NW_022167343.1:0-1283 GCF_008728515.1 Papio anubis | reverse complement strand
GCTGGAGGCATCATGCTACCTGACTTCAAACTATACTACAAGGCTACAGTAACCAAAACAGCATGGTACTGGTACCAAAACAGAGATATAGACCAATGGAACAGAACAGAGTCCTCAGAAATAATACCACACATCTACAGCCATCTGATCTTTGACAAACCTGAGAGAAACAAGAAATGGGGAAAGGATTCCCTATTTAATAAATGGTGCTGGGAAAATTGGCTAGCCATAAGTAGAAAGCTGAAACTGGATCCTTTCCTTACTCCTTATACGAAAATTAATTCAAGATGGATTAGAGACTTAAATGTTAGACCTAATACCATAAAAACCCTAGAAGAAAACCTAGGTAATACCATTCAGGACATAGGCATGGGCAAGGACTTCATGTCTAAAACACCAAAAGCAATGGCAACAAAAGCCAAAATTGACAAATGGGATCTCATTAAACTAAAGAGCTTCTGCACAGCAAAAGAAACTACCATCAGAGTGAACAGGCAACCTACAGAATGGGAGAAAATTTTTGCAATCTACTCATCTGACAAAGGGCTAATATCCAGAACCTACAAAGAACTCCAACAAATTTACAAGAAAAAAAACAAACAACCCCATCAAAAAGTGGGCAAAGGATATGAACAGACATTTCTCAAAAGAGGACATTCATACAGCCAACAGACATATGAAAAAATGCTCATCATCACTGGCCATCAGAGAAATGCAAATCAAAACCACAATGAGATACCATCTCACACCAGTTAGAATGGCGATCATCAAAAAGTCAGGAAACAACAGGTGCTGGAGAGGATGTGGAGAAATAGGAACACTTTTACACTGTTGGTGGGATTGTAAACTAGTTCAACCATTATGGAAAACAGTATGGCGATTCCTCAAGGATCTAGAACTAGATGTACCATATGACCCAGCCATCCCATTACTGGGGATATACCCAAAGGATTATAAATTATGCTGCTATAAAGACACATGCACACGTATGTTTATTGCAGCACTATTCACAATAGCGGGGACTTGGAATCAACCCAGATGTCCATCAGTGACAGATTGGATTAAGAAAATGTGGCACATATACACCATGGAATACTATGCAGCCATAAAAAAGGATGAGTTTGCGTCCTTTGTAGGGACATGGATGCAGCTGGAAACCATCATTCTTAGCAAACTATCACAAGAACAGAAAACCAAACACCGCATGTTCTCACTCATAGGTGGGAACTGAACAACGAGATCACTTGGACTCAGGAAGGGGAACATCACACACCGGGGCCTAT
>NW_022167342.1:0-1283 GCF_008728515.1 Papio anubis | reverse complement strand
TGATCCTGACCTCGTGATCCGCCCGTCTCGGCCTCCCAAAGTGCTGGGATTACAGGCTTGAGCCACCGCGCCCGGCCTTGTTTTCTTTTTTAAAATATTTATTTATTTATTTATTTATTTATATAGAGATGATGTCTCTCTCTGTTTCCCAGGCTGGTCTCAAACTCCTGGGTTCAAGTGATACACCTTGGCCTCCTAAAGAGCTGGGATTACAGGTGCAGCAATCATTGAACTGTAGACTTAAACTGTGAATTTTAAAGCGTGTATATTATATCTCAATACAACTGTTAATAAAAATCATTAAATGAATTGAATAGTTTGCAGAACAATGGGAAATATAACACCCTACTCGTGAAAGTATAAACTAGTATAATCTCTCTCAGATGAGATTATTTATACCTATACATATTCCTATACCTATACCCATACCCACACCCATACCCATACCTATACCTATATGTATACCTACACTTATACCGTTTCCTATACCTATACCCATACCCACACCCATACCCATACCGATACCGATACCTATACCTATAACTACACTTATACCTATACCTATACTTATTGGGTGAAAATAAATGGCTTGTATCCTGTAAATACAATTGCTCTTATGGAACAGGAGACACATACCAAATATTCACTGCATTCCACACACACACACAAAATCTATAGTCAATTGTCATTTGACAGAATGTCATGATATAGTCACCTGATGGAAAACTGTCTATAGAACTTGGGGAAAAATAAAAAGGAAATACACGACTGTAACTCTACACTAATGTTGAACATAAGTAGAAATTTTACCCATGTGTTTGTATACATTTCAAAAAACTAAATAATAGAATATTGAGGAAATAACACATAATTAGCAGACCTATAAAATTTTTAGAGAAAACGTTAAAACCAGTCAGGCTTCTGGTTTCCATTGGAAGCATCATGTTTCTAATACTGAAGGCAAAACTTTACACTCATATATTATCAAAGTTGATATAGTTTCTAAAAGCTGAAAATACATGCATATTTTAAAATATATATAAAATATTTTAAAATGTGCACAAATTAAAGTTCATGGGTTAATCTTGCATTGTTCCAATTCTGCTATTACCAAAAATAAGTTGCATTTAATTCATTGTCCTTATGTCTCTAGCATGAAGCACCCTAAAATTGTTTAATCATTTAGTGTTTACCCTCAGACATGTTCTGGGGCAGGGTACAAATCATTTCATTTTCTATTTGGCCACTTATCCTCTTGACTTGTAACTGTTATGGCATTTTAG
>NW_022167341.1:0-1283 GCF_008728515.1 Papio anubis | reverse complement strand
AGTCCCAGCTACTTTGGAGGCTGAGGCAGGAGAATTGCTTGAACCCAGGAGGCAGAGGTTGCAGTGAGCTGAGATCATGCCACTGCACTCCAGCCTGGGTGACAGAGCAAGACTCTGTCTCAGAAAAACCAAAAACCCACCAAGTTTCTCAGCAGAACCTACAAAGTACCATGTAAAATAACATGGTAGGAAGACAAGTGAGAAAACTGTAGCTGTAACACAGAAAAAGGAGAAAAGCTGTGATGCATACATCCTTGAAATGAACGTAAGACAAACAAAACTGAAGATAATTAAAAAAAGAAAGAAGCAGAATATGTCTTTAAATTCAGCAAGAGTGAGCTTTGCATCCTGGAAATAAAAATGTCCTCTCAACATGAAGAATCAATGTAATTTCTTCTCCATTGATATTTTCCATTCTGACTTAAAGTTACAAACTAACTCCAGAAGAAATACTTACGGCTTATCACGAAGCATCTGCTACACAGCAAGCACTGCCGTATTTGCTTGCTGCATTTATACACAAAAACATCCTCTTGACTTATGGAACCCTCCCTAGTACTTATCTGAACAAATTTGCTCAGTAAATAAATAAATTAACTTATGACAATTTTAAAAATGGAGAGGAACAATAAGTAAGTAAAAGTGAGCTTATATGGGGTTCTCCAAGTAAAAGAAACAAATGGAATCTTCTAACTAAATAAAATATAACTTAATACACTAATTGTGGAATTACATCTAAAGATCGTTTTGTGTACACTACTAAACTTCATAAAAATTATTCTTATAATCCATGACATAATGTATACTTCATAAATTATAAAACAAAAAAATATATCTAAGAAAGAAGAAAAGTATGGGTCTAGCACGAGTACCAGCCAAGTAAAACCAAAGAAATTTCAAGGGGAGATTCTTAACCATAAGATGTAAGATTTTACAATAATGAATTCAATACCAACCAGAGAGTATAGATTTGCTTTCCACATTTTTGAGGTTTTTGGTTTTCTAGTAAATTAGTCACTTTATTATAATTTGTTTTGTTCTAATATTTTTTTCTGAAAATAGGTACAAACTCAGAATTACACAAACACACTTACTTCATAATTTTCTTGCACCTAAATACCTTTAGAGTGATATATGTATATATTTAACCATATGTAAATCAAAACTAAAAGTCTATATGTATCTGTTTACAGGCATAGTGGCCACATGTTCAAAGAAAAATATGTAACATTTTTATTTACATTCCTGTATGATTTTTATTATGACCACAAAAATGACCTTAT
>NW_022167340.1:0-1284 GCF_008728515.1 Papio anubis | reverse complement strand
TCGACACCGGGGCGCAGCATTCAGTCCTGACCAAACCTTATGGAAAACTATCTAAAAATTCATCATGAGTACAGGGAGCCACAGGAGTAAAAAAGTGCCCCTGGACAACCCAGAGGACTGTGAATTTAGGGGCAGGCAAGGTGTCACACTCCTTCTTGGTCATCCCTGAGAGCCCCTGCCCCTTGCTGGGAAGAGATCTATTCAAAAATGGGGGCCCAAATCCACTTTCAGCCAGGAGGCCCCAAGGTAACAGACTTCCAGGACAGACCTATATCCATCCTCACTGTTACTCTAGAAGATGAATATAGGCTCCATCAGGATCTGGTATCCCCCGACCAAGAAGTCTGTTCCTGGCTCCAGCGTTACCCAGAGGTTTGGGCAGAAACTGGGGGCCTAGGACTAGCAAAACACCGTCCTGCCATACTGGTTGAACTTAAGCCTGAGGCAGACCCAGTGCAGGTCCGACAGTATCAGATGCCCCTAGACGCAAGGGAAGGAATAACGCCCCACATCCGCTGGCTCATAGACCAGGGAGTTCTGTGTGTCTGCCACTCACCATGGAACACCCCCTTGTTACCCATCTGAAAACCTAATAGAAGGGACTACAGACCAGTACAAGATTTAAGAGAAGTCAATAAGAGGACCATGGACATACATTCTACTGTACCCAACCCATACACTCTCTTGAGCAGCTTAAACCCAGGAAAGCAATGGTACACTGTCCTTGATCTCAAAGATGCATTTTTCAGCTTACCCCTGGCTCCTAAGAGTCAGGAAATCTTTGCATTCGAATGGACGGACCCTGAAAGGGGTATAAACGGCCAGCTAACATGGACTAGACCGCCTCAAGGATTCAAGAACTCGCCGACCCTGTTCGACGAAGCCCTCCATGAAGACCTGGGTGAGTACAGGCGACAACACTCGGAAATAACTCTTTTGCAGTATGTTGATGATCTCTTAATAGCCGCCGAGTCCCCAGAAGCCTGTGTGCGGGGAACCGAGAGCCTTCTGAAAACCCTAGGGAAGCTTGGCTACCAAGCCTCGGCGACAAAGGCCCAGATCTGCAAGTCGGAGGTAACCTATCTGGGGTACATGCTAAAGGGGAGGCAACGTTGGCTAACCAGTGCCTGGAAAGAAACAGTCCTACGCATCCCTAGACCCCGGTCAACAAGACAAGTAAGGGAATTCCTGGGGTCGGCAGGATTCTGTAGGCTATGGATACCCGGGTTTGCAGAGATGGCCAAGCCCCTGTACCAAGCTACAAAAGAGCAGCAGCCTTTTAAT
>NW_022167339.1:0-1284 GCF_008728515.1 Papio anubis | reverse complement strand
TTTGAACCGGTCTGATCTGGTTTGATCCGGTCTGATCCGGTTTGATCCGGTCTGGACCGGTCTGATCCGGTTTGGACCGGTCTGATCCGGTTTGATCCAGTTTGGACCGGTCTGATCCGGTTTGGACCGGTCTGGTCCGGTTTGATCCGGTCTGATCCGGTCTGATCCGGTTTCATCCGGTTTGGACCGGTCTGGTCCGGTTTGATCCGGTTTCATCCGGTTAGAACCAGTTTGATCCGGTTTGATGCGGTCTGATCCGGTTTGATCCGATTTGGACCGGTCTGGTCCAGTTTGATCCGGTTTGATCCAGTTTGGACCAGTCTTATCTGGTTTGGACCGGTCTGATCCGGTTTGATCCAGTTTGGACCAGTCTAATCCGGTTTGGACCGGTCTGATACGGTTTGGACCGGTCTGGTCCAGTTTCATCCGGTTTCATCTGGTTCGAACCGGTTCGAATCGGTTTGATCCGGTCTGATCCAGTTTGATCCGGTTTGGACCGGTCTGGTCCGGTTTGATCCGGTTTCATCCGGTTTGATCCGGTCTGATCCGGTTTGATCCGGTCTGATCTGGTTTGGACCGGTCTGTTCCGGTTTGATCCGATCTGGTCCAGTTTGATCCGGTCTGATCCGGTTTGGGCTGGTCTGATCCGGTTTGATCCAGTTTCATCCAGTTTGAACCGGTCTGATCCGGTCTGATCCGGTCTGATCCGGTTTGATCCGGTTTAGACCGGTCTGATCCGGTTTTGGCCGGTCTGATCCGGTTTGGACCGGTCTGGTCCGGTTTGATCCGGTTTCTTCCGGTTTGAACCGGTTTGATCCGGTCTGATGCGGTTTGGACCGGTCTGATCCGGTTCGATCCAGTTTGGACCAGTCTGATCCGGTTTGGACCAGTTTAATCCGGTCTGATCCGGTTTGATCCGATCTGATCCGGTTTTATCCAGTTCGGACCGGTCTGATCCGGTTTCATCCGGTCTCATCCGGTTTGATCCAGTCTGATCCGGACTGGTCTGATCCGGTTTGATCCGATTTGATCCGGTCTGGTCTGGTTTGATTTGGTCTGATCTGGTTTGATCCAATCTGATCCGGTTTCGACCGCTCTGATCCGGTTTGATCCAGTCTGGTCCGGTTTGATCCAGTCTGGTCCGGTTTGCGCCGGTTTGATCCCGTCTGGTCCGGTTTGATCCGGTCTGATCCGGTTTGGACCGGTCTGATCCGGTTTGATCCGGTCTGGTCCGGTTTAATCCAGTCTGGTCCGGTTTGATCCGGTCTGATCCGGTTTGGACCA